>NC_135857.1:7833638-7975806 GCF_031162955.1 Sander vitreus
GTATTTTAATTTTTATCCAACATCTCGAAATGTTTATCTGTCAGGGACCCTACTGGTAATAAATGAAATAGGGGGTTTGGTTTATATTGTCAATCACCCCATCAAGCTGGGCTTGTATTAGATTCCCCTGTGGTGTTGGTGCTCTAGGACCCTTTCAGTTAGGGCTGGGCAATATATCATATCGATGTATGAGACTAGATATCGTCTTAGATTTTGGATATCGTAATATGGCGCAAGTGTTGCCTTTTCCTGGTTTTAAAGGCTGCATTACAGTAAAGTGATGCCATTTTCTGAACTGACTGTTCTAACTTTTCCAATTATTTACCTCTACCCACTTAGTCATTGGATCAACATTATTGATGATTATCTAAAATCTCATTGTGAAAATGTTGTGAAAGCACTAATTGTCAAGCCTACAATATCGTCGCAATATCGATATATTTGGTCCCGTTATCGTGATATCTGATTTTCTCCATATCGCCGAGCCCTACTTTCCACTGACCTCTGCTGGGATGCTGTCATCAGAGTCTGAGCTGTCATCGGAGCCCTGTCCGTCAATGCTCATCTGGAGCAGCTGGTCGATCGTAGCGTCCACCGCCCCGTTGTTGGAGCGCAGCACGCACTCAATCACCTCATAGTCCATGGAGGGGAACATGGTCTTGAAGTCCTCCATGGCCTGGTTGAACTCCAGGCGTCGGACCTGCCGGCTGGACCTGCTGTTGTTGAGCTGCCCCTGCCCACCGCTGCCCCCACCGCCACTTCCGCTGCTTCCGGAGCCTCCATTGCTGCTGCTGCGCTTGAACAGGCTAGTCATCCTCAGGGACCGGCTGCCTCGGCTGCTGCCAACCTACTGATAGGATGGCTCTTCTTTTCTGTCACCAACACAAGCACTTTGGCCACTTCAGTCTCACTTGCTTTCCACTTTTCTCCCACTCAGTTTCTCATTCTACCACAAAACATGGCAGCCTTTTGATGGGAGTTTCGAAAAACTTGTTTCCCCCCCCCCCACCCCAATGCTACTCGTTATTCAGCTGCATCCGGCATGGCTGACGAGCAGGGACGGGATGAGACAGGTGGTCACCAGGTAAAGATTAGAGTTTGAATCCGTCAGGAAACACACATAGCTACATCACAGTCATCAGCACCTACAAGAGAGACCACATACAGAGTGTTAGGAAGAGCTAGCAACACAAACTTCATATAGTTCTGTTACCTATTAAACTACATCATTGCTTCTCGACTGAGACCCAGAGTTTTGCTGAGTTTCATTCTACAGTAGCTCAATAAAGAGACTTTAGATGCAGTACCACTAGTAGCTAGGTACTGGATCCAAAGAAACCAGAAATCAAGCAGCACAGAAATCCCCTAAAAAGAGAAATGAAGTCAAGAAGTGAGAAAAAAAAAAAGGGAACAATAGAGAATGCTTGTTGAACAAAATGAAGATGTCCACCCCTCATTATTATTTGGAAAGAGGAGGTTCAAACTCACTTTTTGTGTGTACAACTGGGTGCAACATTAAGAACGTCTTTGAAGAGATACCGGCAGAAAGGTCCTGGGTTGGGTTCAGGTTAGGGGGAAATACAGACAATGAGGAAACAGACTTCAATGCAACACTGGGCCCAGCAGTGCCCTGGACTCAAAAGGTTCTACAAGTTCAGGTTTTAGAAAGCCTTTTGAACACCCACACAGGTGTTTTCAGTTATTCTGCCTGATGAGACTCTTCAGGTTGAAGGTGCCTCGGAGCTTAGATGGGAACTTATTAACAGGTGCAACAACACTAACAGTGGACAGTGCAAATCATTCGGTCTATCTACACCCACAGTCCTCGAAAAGGTCCAATCAGCCACATTAACTATAAACACCTGTGTGGGTGTTCAGGGCCTTTAAGTTCATGTGTTAGAAAACGGCTGTAACATTTTCGTGGATACGCTACATAATGGACTCTGACAAATATTCAAGAACTGTAGAGGTCAGGAGGGAGAAGCTAGCTGTAGCTTTCTCTTAATCCATTTGCAATTCCTGCTTCTCCCTTCCTTCCCGTTTCACTGGGGATTTATTGTAGCTGGCGGATGCCCAGTGCCACATGGCAGTGCCAGGCCCCATCCACAGCTTATAAACAGAGCCCCTCTCTTAGACTCCCATTGACTAAGAGTCTGGCTTTGATGTAAACAAGATGCCCACCCTAATAGCCGTGTGTGTGTGTGTGTGTGTGCGCGCACAAAGCAGTGTTTCCCCTAGGATTTTTTCCAGAGGGGCTGGTGACTCTCCCCCAAACAGTTGTTGCGCCGGGATGGGGGTGATGATTTACACATCACACAACTATTTATGAGGGTGTCCAAATACTTAACTATGTGACCACTAGCACAATTGTGGTTTAGTGCACATCATTTTTAAAAAATATATAAAAACAACATTGGTTTAGGTGCAAGGATGCGCGACTTTAGCTACATTGAACGCGGCACGATAGCTAGCGTACGTGCTGTATGTTTTAACTGGCTACACCAGCTACGCACGCACGGCATAGGATCGTGTGAGTCACAGGCGCGACGGAGAGCTTTTGCTTTGGGACCGTTTCTTCAGTTTTTTGGAGCTGGCACAGCACTGTGAAATAGTCAATTTACTGTCAGCTGTTATCAGAGGAAGCAGGTGAGGGAAATAATTAAGAAAGAAATAAAAACAGAGACCATCAAAATGAAACTGCCAATCCGCTCGTTCACAGTCATTAAGTCGTTTCCTGTATATCGGTAGTTTAATTTAAAAGACATGACACTTCATGAGTCATTTCTGTATAAAAAAGGGCCGAAGGCCGTCTTATTTTTACACTTGTAGAGCGGATCTCCGCAGAGCATACGCACCACTACGCGCTGCTCTCGTGCCCGTTGTAGCCAGTTTCATTGTTCCACTACCAAGCGTAGTGTTGGAAAGTCCACTCCGCGTATGTTAAGCGTGCAATATAGCCAGCCGGAAGTTAAAATGAATTGAACTTTTAAGGTGAGGAACGAGAAGCAAATTGCCTGTGTGTGAAAACAGCTTTATCTCACGCATCCGTTTTTTGTGTGTGGAATATATATATAGCATAATTATATAATTTTGTCATGGGGGGGGGGGGGTTTCATGCAGGCTTAATAAACATGGACAACCTGGTGGAAAATATTACTTCACCGCCATTTCCCCCCTTCTTATTCTGCAATAATGACGTTGTTTCATGTGAAGCACCCACTGCATGTCTTTTCGTCATTATGAAAACACTGGGCTGTTTCTTGTATGAAAGGTGTTCAGCAAATAAAAGGAAATTGTATGAAAATAATTGTTACATGTATACAAGATAATCAGAATGCGTTAGACCTACAAATCTACTGTAGGCTACATATTCTGTTATAAGGGTTAGATGGTTGCGGGTGGGTGACAGAAATGCATCATTAATAAGGTCAATATTCTCTAAACTGGAAACAGAGCAGAGCTGTCTGCTGCTGTGCGCATTTACGCACGAGGACAGCAGTCAACAGCGTCACTCCATCGATTATTTCATAAGCTAAAAGTTGAGTTGTTTTCTCTGTCAACTTTATAATTACGGTTTTTAGTTTTGCTGTTTAAATGTCCCACAATATCAGCTACAGTGACATTACTGCGCGCATGGAAACATTTACAATTACTCATTATTACAGTAAATCTTTGGAGAAAACACTGATACATCACTACAATGCATCATTTAAAATCAATAGCCTACAGAGACTGTAGAAAGGGTGCAAATAACTTATTTGGGTTGGTGTGGGAGGGGTATTTCAGGTAATTGATTTGAATGCCGTCAGAGCCGATCCGCAGTGTCTCACATAATATTCCTACTTTCACACATGGTCGTAATAATGTAGTCATAGCGACAGACAGACAGACACACAGACACTAACTTTGGACTCAGCGATCATTCAGTTCTGTAGACACATACTGTCATGTTACACGTTGGAGAGTAAAGTTCTCACATTAACCGGTTTATTAAACCACTCAAACAGTGCCATAAAGGACATTATCATTATTAGGCCTATTAGATGTGTTGCAATGTCTCACTGAAAATAAAATGCACATGCGGTACGGTGCGTACAGGATTACGGTGCCTTATATTGATTATGAACGGCGAAATGGTGACGCGTCGCTTTAAATTATGCTGCCGCAAGGACTTGTGGGACGGCATTATCTCCTTTCCTTTTGTAAAGAATGGTCCAGTGGGTCCTATGCTAAAAGGAGGCAACACAGGAAGCAATGAAGCACCTTTCCTTATCACTTTTTCACAATTCGAACAGCTCTTATCATGGCAGCCACTTAACTACTTCCAGGTCATTCCACTCCGTTAGGAACCTTACTAAGCAAATTTGATTATTCGACCGCAGCCCAAGAGACACTAAATGAGTGTGATACAGGAATTGAAAAAAGTCTCATTACTCTGGTCACTTATAAAGATTACTTAAAATGGAGTAAGACCTAACCCTAAAGGCACTGGTTAGGGGGCGCTGACCGGAAATGATCTTACAGTGTTTGCATCTGATCACCATGTTGCTGCATCATGTTTCAGCTGAACCACGGCTGCAAAGTTGTTTCTCTTTAACGTATTAGCAAACTGGTTAGCCATCTCCCAGTGTCCGCTGTCGCCCTGGCAGGGAGAGAAGAAGAAGAGGGACCGTAGGCTTTGTGCTGCCGCTGGCTAATTTCGGGCAAAGACTGTTTTGTTGCATGTAGCAACGGTTTATATATCCAGTTTCCCCTTTTCAATGACGACTAGATTACTGCCACCTGCTGGCATGAAGTGATTTCCTCCTGCGCAGGCGTACAACGTACATGCTAGTTGGCCGTCGATTGCAGTCTTTGTGATGAGTTCGAGTGCAACGTTTTGGCCAAAACACAAGCAACGTGATGTGACACGGCGCCACAGTTGACTTTCGTCGCCACTAGTTCTCTGCTGTCCGCTTAGTGTGTCAGCACCTTTAAGTTCAACTTCAAACAACCTTCTTTTAAAAACAGTATTCTCCTGAGACACTATCAGAGACGTTTAGTGTTTCAGCCACAGAATGAGAGCATACAAGTATAAGCATGGATGTGATACCACAAAGACCTCTTCCCAACATCATCACATCAATCTGCACCAAAGAACCATGCTATATTTAGCACACAATCCAGGACTCTCGGGCCCCAGAGAGAGCGTGTGCACACACACTGTTTAAGGGTATGGGAGACCATTTCTTACCAGTTCAAGCAAAAAAAAAAAAATCAGAGGTCTCTCTTTTGACCAGCTACAAAAGGTACAGTACATGAGCAGGAAAAACTGCACTGTCTGAACAGGTACACATTGGTGGTATAAACACACACACACACACACGCACACACACACACACGCACACGCACACGCACACACCACTTGCCACTCCATGCAAGTAAGGGATCAAATTAACTTAATCTCTGAACTCCAAATGTATAGCCATTTAGAGTTGATGTTGATTTTCATATGCACGTTTGCCTTCTTTCAATGCCTTCTTCCTTGTGTTGCTTACCTGAAATAATGAGCTTTGTGTATGTGGTGACTTTAGGGGTTTAACCTGGCCTCACCTGTTGCCCTGTGTATGCTTGTGTAAATCCATTAATCTCATTAGAACACCAACGTTGGACTGCCTCACTGCCACCATCGCTCACTATCTGATCTCCACTTCATTAGTGTCTTTATAGAAGGTGATGACCTGAGCCACACACACGTTAGATTAACGATAATAAATTTGAACACTCTAGATTTTAATGTGTTATTTATTGCTGCCTTTTGAAAAATAAATAACACAGTAACAGTTTTGAAAATGCTTATTTGATCAATCATCAACCTGTTTATTTAAACTGATCTGAAAAGATTAGAGACTAGATGTGAATCAGTCACATCACAAACAAAAGGCAGTGCTGTCCTTAAGAAGACGTTGCCCCCTTTTGTCTTGCTAGCTGGTGTCTAAAGTTGAAGGAGCTGCTAGACAAGATGCACCTGTCACAGGGAGATGAACAGCATGTTGCCAAGGAATAAAAATGGATGGCGAGATCTCTTTGCAGCATTATGTCCCACAGAGGATGAAGAGGAGTAAGTCAGTAATGTTAAGTGGTAACGTCAGTGACATGATTGAGCTGCTGCGTAGTTTTGACTCATACAAACGTAATGCTATCGTCAACTCGCTCACTGTAAATGCAAATGTCGGCTTCTGACTTGTTAGCTATTAACTGTAACGTTACCGCTAACATTAAATATGCTAACGTTAGCTAACTGGTAACTTTAACAAGCTAACAAACACTTAAAGTGTAACTCTCACCAAAATGCAACCTAGGGTCTTTTTGTGAATGTAGCAGAGTCAAACTTTCGTTTTAAAGCATAATTACTGTATTTTCGTTTTCGGTCAAATGGCCTTTTGAATGGGAGAGCTAGGGGCACCACTATGATTGCATCAAAATCACTATTTTTAAAACACTAAGAAGGCTCGACACAACATGAAACTTTGCTCGAACTATCACCAGGGGTTCGACACATGAACTCGAGCATTGAGAACATTGTTTGTGTACACAGAGTTTACTAAAAAAGAAAGGTTTTGAACAACTCACTTTAGCAGCTGGTTTTTCCGGTCTCCGCCATCTTGCCAGTCAAAAAGAGTCGATCTCCAAATGCAACGTAACCGGGAGGAGAGTAAAGATGGAAAGCTCCTAAAGCTTAGTTCCATATAAATGCACGGACAATTCATTGTTTTATCGTTGGTCAATATTGTTGTTCACTTTGTAATTGAAAAAGGAGCCTCATAAGAATGACATTTCCTCCTATGGAGTCCATTCATTCGCATTTGGAGATCGACACTTTTTGACTGGCAAGATGGTGGCGACCAGAAAAACCAACTGCTAAAGTGAGTTGTTCAAAACGTAAAAGTTTTAGTAAGCTCTGTTTACACAAACAACGTTCTCAATGCTCGAGTTCATGTGTAGAGCCCCTGCCCCCTGGCGATACTTTGAGCAAAGTTTCATGTTGTGTCGAGCCTTCTTAGGGTTTTAAAAAATAGCTATTTTGATGCGATCATAGTAGTGCCCCTAGCACTCCCATTCAAAAGGCCATTTGACCGAAAACGAAAATACGGTAAATCTTAAGTGGCATTTCCTTCCCAATTATGCTTTTAAAACTGAAGTTCGACTCGGGTATATTCACAAAAAGACCCTAGGTTGCATTTTGGCGAGAGTTACGCTTTAACAACAACGTTAAAAAACAATATAGTCGCTAGCAAGCTTACCAACTTGGGTTGAATTCTCCGTTGCAACTGCAGCTGTTCTGAGGTCGGGGGCTGGCTGGCTCTGCTCTGTCTTTTCTTGGTGTTCGCTAACTTTATGTAACATTAAAAAATTGCAGCAGTAGTTTATCCTACCATGGAGAGCCACTGTCACTCTGACAGTCAATACTCACGGTGACCGGACCGGCGTCTGATATGTGTGTAGCGCGTGAGCGCAAACGCGAGCGTTTATGTTGTCAAGGAGGTTTAATAAGAACTGCACACACTGCTACACATAACATGTAGTCAGTTAACACTCTGTGTAGCGGAGCCTTTACGATTAATTAACCGTGACGTTTTAAAGCGCGGTTAATAGTGAAATCAGGTTAACCACTGCATCCCTATAGTATATAATAACTGTTTGCTGACAAGTTCGACATATCAACATCACCAAAAGGTGCTGATTTGTTAATATTGCATTCCCAACTGGTTGCACCAAAATGGCAAAAGAGTATGATGTAGTACTAAGTTATTGCAGGTTAAAGTCAACTTTTACAGCATTTTCGCTTTGGTTGCAGTGTTGCCAATTTAGTGACTTTGTCGCTAGATTTAGCGACTTTTCAGACTCCCTTAGCGACTAGCGACAAATCTGGCGACTTTCTGTAGAAAAGTCGCCAGTGTTGTCCAGCGAGCACGCAAGGTATTTCTCTCCTGTAGCCGCCAAAACAGTCTTCTGTTCTGTGACAGAGGAGCAGCAGAGCAGCCTCTCCCCTCTCTCCTCATGTGCAGCAGCACTGCGCACAGTGCGCAGGCAGGTAGAAGGGGGACAGGGTGTGCGGGTGCTGGTGTAGGTAGGAGAGACAGCAGGATGCGACGGGAGTTCTAAAAGTAGGCTACCTAAGTAATAATTATAAGGTAAAATAAACTCCTGTATTGAATTTGTGATTATTTGGCTAAAGAGTTCTATTTCTTTCCATCTACCTTGCTGACACAACCACTAAGCTTTATACAAATGATTGCGTAATGACGTCAAAAATATGCAAATAAACGTATGACGTCATCAGCGACTTTTAGCGACTTTTGGAGCTGGTGCTAGCGACTTTCATTGGAAGAGAGTTGACAACACTGTTTGGTTGCTAGAACTACCCTGTTCCCCCTTCGGGATAATGCTGTTGGGTGTCCACCTACATCCAGAATCCAACCCAAGGTGAAAACATCATAGCTTAGTGATTGAAGCCAATGCAGAAGAGGCACATGTCTTATATGACAGCTGACAGATGGACCAAAAATCATCTCTCTACAAAGTGGGTTAAATGTTCAGTTGTAAATCAAAGCCACGTGAGATGTCACACGCACTTTTATTAAACGGACTGTGATCAAAATAAAACGCAAAGACAGGGTCCCCTTCCCTGCTTGAAAATATAGCTACAGCTGCAACACATGTAATTGAAAAACGTATCTTAAATAAACAACATGCATCAAAAAGTCTAGGTCCCTGGTATAAGAGATAAATCTAATCTGCTACACTGCCCAAAGCAGTACATGTAAGGGGAGGGTATTTTGAGAGGAACAGTTGACGAAATAAGAAGTTGGTTAACCAAAATACTTTGCGCTTTATTTAAAAGTAGACAATTTGGGGGTCGTAAAAGGCTCATACCTGTACGTGTCGATATGCAGGACCACATGAAAATATCGTTGTTTTTTAACGTGTAGCTAGCATAACGTTACCTTAGCTGTAACATTACATGGAAGCGTTCCCTCTATCGCATGTGCTCTTATCGGGAATAGGTCGCTGCTAACTGGCTAACGGTACTCTTCAGCTATTAGCCAACTCAGAACTGTCTAATGTTGGTCTAAATATCGCGATTAACGTTAGTCGCCTGAACGAAATAAATAATAAAAAACGACTGTAACTTTGACTTAGCTAATGCTGCAATAGCTAATGTTAGCAGCGACCACAATGTTTAGCGGCGATGTGTTACCGTTAGCTGTTCTAGCTAACTAATCACAACCAGGCACATCAGGTCCTCCGGACAGAGGATTGTCATCTACCGTTAACGTTACAAGGCCTCGGTCAGTGACTCTCAGTCGCAGCATGGAACCCGTATTACCTCTGTCAAAATATGTCACCGAATTCAAGACACGAATTCTACACTCGTTCATTTTCAGTGTAAGAAATGATTAGCTACTATTAAAAACGACACTTTTCCATCGCCGTGTTGGTGTTTACGAAGAGGAGTGATGAACTAGGCGAAATATTCACACCAAAGCCAGTAACGTTAGTTAAAGCTGTATGTTGTCAAACATGTCCTTCGCAGAAAAACACCGGAGCAATGTTAGCGTTAAGTTACTTACTGACTGAGGCGCAGACGGTTCATCGAAACAGATATCCACAGGAGCACAGCTGAGCAGAAGGACTGTGGTTTTTGGCATTGTAATGGGAACCAGAAGGATACTGTCCCTATGCCATTAAATTCAGCTGGTGACCGGATGTGTCAGGTCAGCCACAACAAACTCTAAGCTTCAAAATAATAGGCATATGTGGGTGGTTGACATATGCCCTTTTCAAATCTTAAATATTAGGCGTGAAAATTAAATGAAAGTTGTGTTTTACTGACTCCAAACAATATATGTGATCGTTTAGATTTTGTATTAGAGTTCGAATTTATTCACCAATTTGTTGTATTAGTGCATACTAATTGTCATATGGTGTGACATGAAAGTTGTGTGAAAAGTAGAAATAGATCAATCTAATTATGGTATGCTCATATACTCATATTGTGCATCCACCCATTTTTTTCAAACCCATTTATTTTAAATTATTGTGTAAGTTCTGAAATTCTAAAACATACCAAATGTTAATTTTAGGAGAATTGATATAATATGATGCAAGATATATTTAGAATATTTTCATTTGATGGAGTGGTATAGCTTAACATGGCATCCTAAGGTTGAATATTTCACTGATATGAGTCTAAGCATCACATAGCTTTAGGGCTCAGCAGTGTGGTTCCGGAAGTAAAATTCCCATTCATTTTCTCCATAAGGATTTAGATTATCAGCCATAATGTCTAAACCATCCAAGGTAGACTGACCACGAGCTATGAGATTGTGAAACGATGGTTTGTGTCCCTGTAGAAGTCACAAGTCCGTATGAAATAAACCTTCCTTGTTTTCAGAAAAACATGTTTTATTTGCGATCTTATGGAGAAATACTACACTACCCACATCCTTAGCGTAACAGCGACGTCTTTGATTGGTGAAACTCGCTCTTACCATGGAAATATTTACCACACCCGCGAACTCGCAAACGGCTAGAGCGGGCTTCTACCATTAAGTCTATGATAGTTTCTGTACACAGTCTTGTACCTTTGCCATTTTCAAAATGTTATTTTCAAATGCCAAATCAAATGTCTTATGGTCACGATTCAGGGGGGGGACACTTTCAGAACCAGAGCCGTTAAAAAAGTGGGCGGTCACTGTTGAGCTCTATTGGAACCATAGACTGTATAATATTAATGGGCAACGCATCCGGTTCGTCGAAGTGCTGCAAATGCGGAAGTGCCTTAAACCTGCATTCTATCTGAATTCCAGCAGGGGGCGACACGTGCAGTTGCAAAAGGAGGTTGGTTTCTGTAGAAGTCTATGAGAAAGTGACCCACTTCTCACATGATTTATTACCTCAGTAAACCTCTTCATAATGAGTTTATGGTCTCAATCGCTAGTTTAAAGTCTTCTGCAACACAGAATGATGTTAATTTTTTTTTAATTATGGTCTTGTTGAGTTTAAAATCTGCGATAATGCAGGGGGTGTTTTGGGGCGTGGCTATGATGTGATTGCCAGTGAAATTGTGTAACGTAACGTAGAGTGTAAGGGCTCCTCCCTCACTCCTCCCTCTTGTCTAAAATCGTCACATGGCTGCGCCCGTAACGTCAAACTCGACGACTGATAGCCAAGGGGGTAAGTGTCTCCTCGGAACGCGTAGCTCCTATGGCGCAATTTTGATGCTAACAAGCCATCACCTCCCGTTAGCATTCCATTGACCGACATTCATTTTGGCGCCACTTTGACAGCGAATAACTTTACATCTGAATCGTTTAAAGACTCTATTTGTCCACTGTTTATTTCTAAAGAAACACAACAATGTATAAAAGGCTCCTTTACCTTGTACCTCATGTTATGGCTCCATAGCAGGCATTTTTGTAAAAATAGGCTAACGATTGTGTCATAAGCATGCGACTTACTGTCGCACAGTAGAGAAATTACTGTACAGTACAGGAGAAGCTGGCAGGCAGTTTCGACTCACATTAGCTGTTTAAATGTAATTACTAATGTTAACTAGCATTTTAGTTAGCAATAATTAGCCTGTGTCTATGTTATCTCCTTACATATACCTACGCTCTCCGTCTCTGCAAGATTCGGAATGATTCAGATTTCTTTAGGCACGGCTACCAGAAGACTTCCAACTTTCAGACAGGTTGCTCACGTCACATTTACGTCGTCTCTCTCAGTTGGAGGCTGCGCAGTAACGCTCAGCCATCACCGGAAAAGTGCTTGTAATAGCCTTCACTGGTCTCCGTCCAGAGCAACGGGATCTGTTGGTCCATTTTATATATGTCAATGCGGATAGCAGATCTCCACAAACCAATGGGTGACGTCACACATGCGCTGTCCATTAATATTATACAGTCTATGATTGGAACAAGGAGACATGTTTTTGGGCCACGTTTGGGCCTTTATTTTGAAGGCCACATTTTTTAACATCCTGTCATTTTTTTTCATATAGCCTCTGGGGCCTCAGGTCCTATAAACAGCACAGCAGATGAATGAACACTAGACAGGCAACAACACAGGGGCACGTTCAGCCCAGACAAAACGTAGCGAAACGTTTATTTAAACTGAAACGTTGGTACGTTGAACTCCCTGATGTGTGCGCAAGCGCACTGCTTTTTACCAAGAGTTTACATACACGTCGTTGCTGATTGGGTAAAATCTCCTACACACCCACCGAAAGAGAGAAAATGTATCACAAAGCTTGTTGAACCAATGAAAAACGGTGCACATTTCATTTCATTTAAATTCCGATTAAACGTGCCCCAGGTTTCAAATAAATGGTAATCATGGAAAAAAAAAAAAACTGACATGGATTTCAGTTGTGAAGCTGCTACGTGAGGTCAGACTTCTCCCATAATGCATTTAAGTACGACAACTCTGTAAACACTATTAAGCTTGTAATTCTTACCTGTTCTTGAGACTAGCTATATAGTAATCTAAGGTAAATGCATTACTATTACCAATTATTTAGTGTCAATTATGGTCATATTTAGACTTTAAGAAAGGTATTATTATGTTTTATATGATGATCCTAGAATGAACAAAAAAACAGGGAGACTATCTCAACACCACTACTACCTACAGAATTAGAAAGTACTAGGGATAGACCGATTATCGGCCCTGGGCGATTATTGGGCCCTGTTTTGGCAGTTTGCAGATTATCTGTATCAGCGGGTTTTTTTTGACTGATAACCGATAAAGTTAATTAATTAAAAAGGGCGCTACTTTGGGGCCGCTACAGCTCTGTCTGTCCCTCTGCTTCGGTTTCACTCACCACTGTCTGACTTAATGTCCCGCCCACAGCACTATCTGACTCTCTTTTACTGGGTATTATGTTGAAAGTTTTTTATTTATTAAATAATTGCTTAAAGCTATAGTGCGTAGTTTCTGTCTCCCCCATGAGGAATTCTAAGTAATGACAACACTGTTGGGGCGTCCACATGATACAAGCCAAGGAGGACACGGAGGATTCAAAAATTTGATGGACTCTTCAGAAGAGGTAATTATCTTCACTCGAGTTTCTGCGTGGGAAAGTCACCGGACGACACAATCTTCTGAACATAGCCATACTGAGAAATACAGAGAGAGTTGTGTGGAGCTCATAGTCTTAATTAGCTTTGTAGCAACTCATTTGGCAATGGCTTAAGTATAACGGATGTTCATTAATATCAAAAAGTTACGCACTAAAGCTTTAAAGCATTTAAAAAAAGTTTTGTGATGGAGTATGTAACATTCCAAAAACTAAATTTTGACTTAAAGATTTTCATTTTAACTGTAAATGCATATCGGTTCCACATATCGATTATCGGTTTCATTACCTACTAATAATTTGGGGGTGGCAGTAAATTGGGAGTTGGGTTGGGAACCGGAGGGTCGCTGGTTCAAGTCCCCATACGGACCAAAGTATGGTGGTGGACTGGTAGCCGGAGAGGTTCACCTCCTGGGCACTGCCAAGGTGCTCTTGAGCAAGGCACCGAACCCCCAACTGCTCGGGGGGACAGTGGCAGCCTTCTCCATTAGTTAATGTATAGGTACTGAACATAGTGTTTAATGCAGGCCTGTGTAATGTGTATAATAACAACAGAGTGAAAACATTGTAAAAATTATAAATTAATTAATTATAATCGGTATCGGCCTTGAAAAAACAGTATCGGTCGATCCCTAGAAATGACACAACCAACAAAAACTACAACACATGTTGTAAGTGCAAAATGTAAGTGCAATTTTTTTTGTAACCATCATCTTCTTAGCCAAGGTGCAGTCATAAGAGATGTGTATTAAGCCTGCAGCGGAAGATGTGTAGACTTTCAGCTGTCCTGATGTCAATGGGGAGCTCGTTCTACCATTTAGGAGCCAGGACAGCAAGCAGTGATTAGGTGTCCCTCACTGTAAAGGAGCAGCAAGCAGATTGGCCGATGCAGAGCGGAGTGAGTGTGCTGGGGTGTAAGATTTGACCATGTCCTTGATGTAAGCTGGGCCTGATCCATTCGCAGCATGGTACGCAAGTACTAGTGTCTTAAAGCGTATGCGGGCAGCAACTAGCAACCAGTGAAGGGAGCGGAGGAGCAGTGTAGTGTGAGAGTACTTGGCTAGGCTGAAGACCGTCGAGCTGCTGCATTCTGGTTGAGCTGCAGAGGTTGGATGGCACTTGCAGGCAGGCCAGCCAGGAGGGAGTTGCTGTAGTCTAGACGTGAGATGACAAGAACTTGAACCAGAACCTGAGCCGCCTTCTGCGTTAGAAGTGGACGTATCCTTCGGATGTTGTGCAGCATGTACAGCATCTACACGATTGGGTTTTTGCAGGAATGTTGGCAGTAAGGGAGAGTTGGTCGTCGAGTGTCACACCCAAGATCCTAGCAGTGTGGGTGGGGGCTACCGCAGAGTTGTCAATGGTTAATAGTAAGGTCCTGGGTAGGAGAGCTCTTCCCTGGAGGGAAAAGCAGCTTGGTCTTGTCAAGGTTGAGTTTCAAGTGGTGTGTGGACATTCAATGAGAGCTATCAGTCAGACAGGCAGAGATTTGTGCTGCTACCCATGTTTCAGACTGGAGGAAAAAGAGAATTAGTTGAGTGTCATCTGCTTAGCTGTGGTAGAAAAAGCCATGTAAGTGAATAACAGAACCGAGTGAGTTGGTGTACAGAGAGACGAGGAGAGGACCCAGGACGGAACCTTGAGGGACCCCAGTTGTGAGTAGACAATGTTCTGACACAGATCCTCTCCAAGTTACCCAGTAGGTGTGGCCTTTGAGGTAAGATGTGAGCAAAGAGAGTGCAGAGCCTGAGACACCCAGATCCTGAAGGGTGGAAATAAGGATCTAGTGATTCAATGTGTCAAAGGCAGCAGAAAGTTCTAGAAGGAAGACCACAGAGGAGAGAGGGGTTGCTCCACAGCACTGTGGAGTAAGGTCTGGCAATGCGAGACTAGTAATGACCTGAATGTTGCTCTTAAATACACTCTCTGTTGGAGTGGGTTATGAGTTTAGTGATTAGGAGGTTATAGTTTCAAATCCTATTTGTGCTAAGGGTTTTGGTCCCTCCGACATGGTACTTTAACCCATGTGAAAGTGTATTTTAAAAATCATTGGTACAATAGAATATAAAACTGTTCTTATCAGATGTCCATTGGCCAGCAAAGCTTTGTGACCAAGAAATCCCTTCGCCAATGAGCATGTGGGAAAAGAAAGTACCATAAACACTTTAAATAACTTTTATTTTTTTCCCTTAATAGATCTGTACAATCAACAAATCAAACGTAAGATGAGCCTAGCAAAACTGATCTGTACATGTTAAATGCTTTTGGGCACAAGAGCTTAACACCCATTTAAATAATCAAATGAGGACTTCAATGCAAACATTTAAAAATCAGTCCAATAGCTTGAAAACATTGATTGACTGAAACAGGGGAGGCAGGATGAATCAGAACAAACCAAACGGAAGCAAAAATGTTCCCTTTATATCTTTCTCTCCAGTGTTATAGAAAAGTACAGTCAAATATCTTATTTACACAGAAATGAACAAAACTGTAATTTAGTTTGATCAAACTGTTTTAAGGTGGTGGTGGGGGGAGGGGGGGGGGGGGATATATTTATCTGGATTTAAAAAAGAAGGAACAAACGGGATCAGACAGTTCATGTGAAACAGAGGAAGGATGCACACAAGCCAACAAAACACAATATGGCTACTGCTCCGATTCCAGCACCAACGTAAGGACACCTTCTTCATGAACCCACGTCTGGTTTGTAAGTCTTTGTCAAAATGCCTCATTTCATATACATCTGAATTCTCTCTTTTCAAACACAATCATGCCCCTTTCTACTATCAGCTGCCCACAGGCATGTTGAGTCACTAATCAAACTAATTAACCATTCCTGAGATACATTATTGAAATGTGTTATTGAGTTTTTGTAGTGGTTTACAGTGTTATGTTGAGTAGTTATGCGGTTAACTTTCCTAGTTCTTAGTTGTGTCAAATAAAAACACTTAGAGCACACCCACACTTTTTCCCCATTCTGTCCTTCAATTTCAAAATAAAGCTGCCTTATTGCTAGGGTAAGAGAATAAAAAAAAAATACACAGTTAATGTTAGAATTACAGCCACCGTGGAAATGAGTCCTTTACGTTGAACTGCAAACACAGGGAAGGTCTGACTTCATGACACTGATGAAACACTATGATTCATCTATAGTGACGACACATTCAGATGCAGAATTAACTGAAAAGAAACGTGTTGTAGGACCGTGTTCTTTAAATGTAGTTGAACTAATCCAGAGGGGGGGTTTCATAAAGCAACATTGCCAGGGTTGGTTAAGCAAATCAAGCTCCTTTTCAGTTTAAAAAAAGTAGGTTTAAATGATGCCTAAATTATCACGGAAACTCCAAAGTTCCTATATCGTAGTTTTCTCTCTACACGTCAGTTTTCTTTACTATGAAGTGAGGTGGTTGGTTTGGGTTTTATGAAAGTTTAATCCTTGTTTGTTCTGCTTTTCACACTGAGCCCCGCTCTTGTGATCCTGCTCAGGCTAACCTGATGTTAGCCCGCTAAAATTATCTCGTCTCACCCAGACTCAAACTGATGTGTTAATCTTGGATTACGTTATCTCAAGTGACACTTGCGCCTCTTATTTTGGAAATAAAAGACATGATTTTGTGATCTTGCTCATTCTCAAATACAAAACCGCTCCCATCAGGGGCCTGTATCACAGAGTGAGATCAGTGGCTTGACTCAGGTTTTCCTGTATCGCCAAAATGACTCACTACTAACCGGGGGAGATGACCATGGTAACATATGGTACTTCAGAAAACCTAATCAAAATCTGTCAATTGCCAGCCTTCTGACCAGAAGATCGCTGGACAATTTGAATCAATATTACTACAGGATCCTGAAATTGATTAAAAAGTTGACAGTGAAGTGACAAGTAATAAGAGCAACACGTATTTCTATAGATCAGTAGAATCACTTTGTTGTATCCACTTCTGGTGCTTTTACACTCTTATTTCATCACAGCTCAGAACATGATACGTACACCGACTGATGCCTTTAATCAGAAAAAGATATCTAGCTCCCATTAAATTAGAAATGCAACATGTTGGTCAGAGAGACCTCATCAGGGAGGGACTTCGGTTTTCCTCCCTGCTTTGGCAGGAGAACGGTCCTATGTGCATCACATATCTATGATTTAAAGCAAAAAGACTCACTCTATACTACATGTTAAAAGCCAAACATTTAAAAAGACAACTCCTACACATATTTATATCCTTACTTATATTCAAGTTGTGTTTATATTATAAACATTTATTTTTGCCTCTATAACCCAATCTCCCCACGGGTGTCACCGTTGCGTCTCATGTCATGTTAAGTATTGCACTCATGGCTCTGAGGTTTGTAATAAAGAAGTCTGGCAGCTGGATGAAGCCAGAGCGAACAGAGCCAGTTGATAGCCAGCTCCGTGTTATCCAGGATCACCAGCGTTAGGCTCAATGACGCCAGTGATCCCAAAGACAGCCACACTAAATTGAATTTGCTTGTTGATGCAGGCCCCTGAAAACAGAATTCTTAAAAACATTTCTCAGGTGTGGGTTGAGGACTTGTTGCTATGACAATTGATCCAAATCAACAAGAGGCCGGCTTTGACGAGGCGATAGATCCCAGACAGCGTGTCCACATGTGAAGAACAAGGCCCTGCTCTGTTTGTGCAACACAGGCCGATTGGACGTGGACACACTGTGGAGCGGAGAACACGGGCTCTCCTGGGCTGCTCTAACACGCACACGCGTGACACAAACCGGATCCAGATCAACACTTAAAAGTCGGCCGACACCGAGGAGCAGCACTGCAAACTAAATCTCGTGTAATGCTTCTTTCCCATGTCAGTTGAGTTTGGTGGTTCCTTCGTTTCTTTAAGCCTTTGGAGGATTAATAGCATATTAATGCTGCACCACGGCTCCCAAAATCCTGATTACTTTGTAATTATTAAAACCAGAGGACACCCATGAGACACTACCAACATGAAATATCGGTAATAGTAAAATCGGTGAAAACAAGTTAACACAGACCTCCCGCAGCTTGGTTTCCCCTTCAGATTGAGAGGTTTTAACATTTGTTATCAAGTGTGGAGTGAAACACTTGGTAACAAACGTTACAGAATAAAAAAAAAATTAAAAAATAAGTGCACACCGAATCGGTTATTTTTCGAGGGGTTCCCTTAGTCCCGAATTTTCTTTTGGTTATCAATTGTTTTTATCTTAACTTTGGGGACACACAAATCTGGGGATTTGGAGGTGCTATCAGAAAATCGGAGTAGATCTTCAGTTATGTCACTCTTTAAAAACTGAACATGTGTAACTTGAGGATTACAAACAGTCCAATGATGCATCATCAGCCATATGCTGCCAGAAAAATGCATCTTGGAAATACCGAGTTAAATAGATCTTGCCCGACTCGGCGTTCCAATTTGAAAAGCTGTTTGACTGCATGGTGTCTGGCCGGTTGAAATTCCAGGCTCCTCTGTAACGCAGTGCAAAATGGTGGAGAAAGGTAGAGCGAAGGCAACCAGCTCGCTCCTCGGTCCTGTTGGAGGTGCAGCAGCAGCTGCTCTGGGTGGAGACCCAGACCCAGAGAAGTCCATGTCTCTTGAGGCTGGAGAGCAGCTGGGTGCTCCACCAGGCACCCCCCCCCCCTCCCCTCAGCCCTCCTCTGCTCTGCGCCGTCACCCATCAGTCTCGAATGCCTTTCTGCCTCCTACATTCTATCTGGACAAGAACCCCCAACAATCTTCTAAAAACTGACTTTGAAATGTAGTGCCCTACAGACAACTATAACCAAGGTGTCAATGAAACTCACAACTGTTCACAAGTGTATACATAGTCTGATGGAGGAGTTTGTCCTTCACACAGCATGATGATCCACAGTCAGTGAGCAAAGGCCCAGAGCAAAAAGTTAAGGTAAGATGGGGGAGGGGGGGAAAAATATTGGTTGAATCTTTATTTAGTTACAATATAGATTTAAAAAGGGTTGTTTTTTTCTCACAAGTACCTCATCCATTCCCTCTTTGAGTTCTTTTTGTGTACAAGAACAAGAGGGAGAGGTTGTCTTATTTTGAAGCAGTGCCGTTCTTGTAGATTATGCCTGCAAACAATTTTTAATTTCTTTTCAAAGAAATGGGGACCCAAAAAAAAAATAAAAAAAATAAAATTGAAATGAAAAACAATCTTCTTAGATCCAATGGTTGTGTCTGGTGGGGCTGGGACCCCCGGGTGACCCGGTTCCCAGCCTGCCGATCACAAGACAATAAGGGAGTGGGTGGGTGGGGTGAAGATCAGAGCCTGTTAAGAGTTCAAAATCCATCCATCCAAACACCCAGGCCCCTCTCTGCCAGCGTACGGTTAACTGAAACCACCTGGAATAAGAAGAGAAACGTTCAGATTGACGGCTAGATCAATTGCTCACATTGCAAATGCACTTTCCTCAGCACAAGTTCTATCAGGCTAACAGTCACGTCATACTTACCAATCTACTGCTTTGAGTTTCTCTTTTCAACAGAAATAGTACATTACTAGCAAGGAAGGGAAAGATTATATCCTGTGAGGCATCTGAAGGCTTTTGATGTGCAATATCTGTGCATTAAGTGTTGAGAGTCATTGACAGTAGCTTGACACAAAAAACAAAAAGTATGGACCAACCAAATGGAATTAGCGAGTAAGAAGAGGATTTGGTGAGTTCTGACAGAATTAGTGCTGTGGAAATGTACATAAGGGGTAGGGGCGGGTGCGGTGCGCGGTCACGGAAGGCTTGTATAATGTCACGGAACATTTTACACGGGGTGGCCAGGGGTCTTGGCAGGGTGGCGTGGGAAGACGGTACGCCGGAATCCCCTTATGAGTGGCAAATAGAATTATATAATGCAGTTTTACAGTGTGTCCTCTTAGCATTCGTTTTACCTTTTGTTTGATCACAACCACATAAAATAAGACACATTTGTAAATCTTTACATATCTAACCTTATATCATATACACAACAGAAAACAGCCAATGTTTGACATGTTGGTTTTTAACTGAGTGACATGAAATCTTATGCTACTGTACTGCAATTTCTATGGAAGGAGAATACAAAACGTACCATGTGGTCGAGTAGGAATTGCAGGCTTACCCTGTCATCTTCATCTGCCTCCTCCTGGTCACTCCCTGCCTCTGTCCCTCTCTCTGAATCTGCAGCCTCCTCTTCCTCCAACCCAGTCAACTCTTCCTTTTCCTCGTCTCCTTCATCTATTTCTCCATCCCCTTCTGTGGCCTTCTCCTGCTCTGACCCTCCTGCTCTTTGCAGTTTACTGTCTTCTCCTTCTCCATTTCCCCTCCTTCTCTTCATCCTGTCCACCTCCAAAAAAAACCCTATCCCCACTTTTAGCTTTCCTTTTTTTTACTTTCAGGCTCCAGCTAATCTCTCCAGCTACTCTGGCCTACAAGAGTCAAGATGTGAAAAGCTGGGGTTATTCTTGTATAACATTACACTGTAGGGCCATTTAGATAAGTCTAAGAAATATAAAATTGATTTGAATTGCTGGTTTCACTGTAAACCACGTATGGATTCAAGCTTTTCACGGCAAAGCGGTAGTGTCAGCCAACTACTAATTGTTCGCAACAAAGTGGAAATGTGTAAGGACGTACGTAGTCATTTTAAAGCTATTCCACGTGGCTACTGACATCCTCAACCCTACCAGTACAGGTGTACAACATACATAACTAACACTACAAGTATGTGTCTCATACAGTGCAGAGCGCTGCAAACCAGGTGCATGTAAGCATCGTACCTCGTCTCCGACCATGTTCCACAGGTGGACCAGTGGGAGGCCCGTGTTGTTATCGTAGTTTGAGACCTTCACAGAGAGGGACAGACACACAGACAGAGACAGACAGTCAGTTACAGCGGACTTATTCTAGATCCACGACGTTCCACTTCCGGGATTGCGCCGAATTTCACTCGTTTTGGCCGGATGCCCGCCACCTTCCTCTTGCTTTGTGTTAGCGTTTCTATTATCACGCGAGCCGCGGGGCGTTCAGACAGCCGGGCAGGAAGTGAGACTTTGAGAGCATCCAGTCAGTTTACCAAAAGACCCCCACCCTCCCCCCAAATATCGTACATGTCTCCTCAACAACACCACGGACTGAGGGAGATTCATCTTGGGAGGAAGAAAAACTATACCACATCACAAAGGACAAGGCATGGAGTTTAACTGTAGGAGTGCTTGGAGAGGAAGGTAGATACTAGCTTAATAAATACGCGGTTGTTCCGTAAAGTACTCGTAGAGACAATAACATCTGAAAGTCGGGCAGCAAGACGCTCCCGGTGTGGAATGGCGCGTGGTGGAAGACGGAACAAAACTCTTTGTGTTGGCGTTCTAAACTCCGGTGGATTTCTGAGGACTACGGTTAACTGCTCCTAAGATCTCTGCAGGGTAAATCCAGACAGCTAGCTAGACTATCCGTCCAATCGGAGTTTTCTCTCGCACGACTAAAACAACTTTTGAAAACGTGCACGTTCCACCAAAGCAAGTTCCTTGACGAGGCCATTTAGCAGAGGCACCGTGGCTCCGTTCGGAGCACGTTCTCCTCCCATCCCGGAATGCTGTGTGGACTAGCCAGACCCTCCTCCGCAGCGCGGTGGAGGAAGGTCTGGCAATGTGTGACTTGACACTCGGGTGTGGAGCTTAGTGAGGAAGGTGGTCATACCTGTGCGAGCAATGCCACCCCTCTGGTCATCTCCTCCAGTGCTGATGTGGCCTCTGCTGAGAAGCGATCCTCTCCTGAGAAACGCACACACATTTTAGACGCATGTCAGACATAGGCCTGTAACCATTTTTCCATAATTGTCAATTTTATTTTTTTCCATAAATCGCGGCTTCTTTGTTTACATCAGCTAAGGTCTTAAAACTGTATAACTGGTAATTGTTGATTTTGTTTAAATATGCCAAATTGTAATTATACAAGTGATTAGTTGTCGGCACTTGACCCCATACTCATTCACAGCAACAAAAATGACAAGGGGAGGGATGCAGTTAGAAAAAATGTTTTATGATAATAAAGAGGCGTGGTTTACTTCATAGGCTGTGAACTTGTGTTATCACATTACAGTGACGTATAACCAAAGGATGTAGCCTGGAATTCATTCAAAACTTGAATTTGTTTAAAAAAGTAATAAATACATTTTTTTTTTGACTGAAAGACAATTATGTTGTTAATCACAATTAATTCTGAGACAGCTGTATAGCAAAATTTGGAATCGTTACAGTTCTAGTCAGACAATAGTTCCAGCTGTACAATGTCTGCAGCATTCAGACAGCAACATGTAGTTGATACGACTTTTGAAGCACAACCAAATAAAACTAGACCCATCAAATGAAGCCACGGTTGAAAGACGCTAGAACTACGAGCACTGCCGTTGTCAAACTGGTGTTGAAATCACGAGTTAACACAATGTAGTACCTGGAAGTGGGGCGATGTTGTCAAGCAATACTTCAGCCCCTTGAAACGGTAGCGTTACAAAATCAGACCTGGAAAATAAAATAAAACGGAGAAATATGTTAAAAACACATGTATAGAAACAGAGCATATATTTTACAAATGGTATTCCATAATGCCAAACTCAAAAACACATTTTAGAAGCCGTTACACATTTGAAATCATCTCATCTACACTGAGTATTTTCCCACCGGGCGCCGTGTTCCAGGCGCGTTGAGTGCCCCGCGAGCAATCGCGGCCACTCAAGTCAGTGTTTGATATTCCACCAGCCCCAGGAGCGTGCGTGAAGCGGCTCTCTGCTCCTCTAAAGAAACGCGCCAGGTCTATTTTCCTGCGAGCCGGCGTAGAATGGCGCATGGCGGAGGACGGAACAAAACTCTGTTCGGTGTTCTGAAATTCGTGGATTTGTGAGGACTATGGTTAACTGCTCCTCAGATCTCTGCAGGGTAAATCCAGACAGCTAGCTAGACTATCTGTCCAATCTGAGTTTTCTGTTGCACGACTAAAACTGGTGGTGGCCGGGTTTGCCACGGAGCCCGGTCGGGCACAGCCCGAAAAAGCTACGTGGCAGACATCCCTCCATCCCATGGGCCCACCACCTGTGGGAGGAACCGCTGGGGTCGGGTGCGCTGCCACATGGGTGGCAGTGAAGGTCAGGGGCCTCGACGGACCAGACCCGGGCAGCAGAGGCTGGCTCTGGGGACGTGGAATGTCACCTCTCTGTGGGGGAAGGAGCCGGAACTTGTGCGGGAGGTGGAGCGCTACCGGTTAGATCTCGTGGGGCTTACCTCTACGCACAGTCTTGGTTCTGGAACCATACTCCTGGATAGGGGTTGGACTCTTTTCTTCTCTGGAGTTGCCCAGGGTGTGAGGCACCGGGCGGGTGTGGGGATACTCACAAGCCCCCGGCTGAGCGCCGCTACGTTGGAGTTTAACCCGGTGGACGAGAGGGTCGCCTCCCCTACGCCTGCGGGTTGTGGGGGGGAAAACTCTGACTGTTGTTTGTGCATATGCACCAAACAAGAGTTCAGAGTATTCTGCCTTCTTGGAGACCTTGAGTGGAGTCCTGCATGGGGCTCCAGTCGGGGACTCCATAGTTCTGCTGGGGGACTTCAACGCGCACGTGGGTAATGATGGAGACACATGGAGAGGCGTGATTGGGAGGAACGGCCTCCCTGATCTAAACCAGAGTGGTTGTTTGTTGTTGGACTTCTGTGCTAGTCATGGATTGTCTATAACGAACACCATGTTCGAACATAGGGATGCTCATAAGTGTACTTGGTACCAGAGCACCCTAGGCCAAAGGTCAATGATCGATTTTATAATCGCTTTCATCTGATCTGAGGCCATATGTTTTGGACACTCGGGTGAAGAGAGGGGCGGAGCTGTCAACCGATCACCATCTGGTGGTGAGTTGGGTCAGGGGTGGGGGGGAAGACTCTGGACAGACCTGGTAAGCCCAAACGGGTAGTGCGGGTAAATTGGGAACGTCTGGAGGAGGCCCCCTGTCCGACAGACTTTCAACTCACACCTCCGGCGGAGCTTTTCGTGCATCCCTGTGGAGGCTGGGGGCATTGAACCCGAGTGGACAATGTTCAAAGTTTCCATTGCTGAAGCTGCGGTGAGGAGCTGTGGTCTTAGGGTCTTAGGTGCCTCAAGGGGCGGTAACCCACGAACACCGTGGTGGACACCGGTGGTCAGGGAAGCCGTCCGATTGAAGAAGGAGTCTTTCCGGGATATGTTATCCCAGACGACTCCGGAGGCAGTTGCAAGGTACCGAAGGGCTCGAAGGGCTGCAGCCTCTGCCGTGAAAGAGGCAAAGCAGCGTGTGTGGGAGAAGTTCGAGAAGACATGGAGAAGGACTTTCGGTCGGCACCAAGGTACTTCTGGAAAACCGTTCGCCACCTCAGGAGGGGGGAAGGGAGAACCATCCAAGCTGTGTACAGTAAGGATGGGACGCTGTTGACCTCAACTGAGGAGGCAATAGGGCGGTGGAAGGAGCACTTTGAGGAACTCCTAAACCGACTAATACGCCTCTATGGTAGAGGCAGAGCTGGAGGATGAGGGGGGGGATTGGCATCACTTCCTGGTGGAGGTTGCTGAGGTAGTTAAACAACTCCACAGTGGCAAAGCCCCAGGAATTGATGAGATCCGTCCAGAAATGCTTAAAGCTCTGGGTGTGGAGGGGTTGTCTTGTTGACACGCCTCTTCAACATTGCGTGGAAGTCTGGGACGGTGCCTAAGGAGTGGCAGACCGGGGTGGTGGTTCCCCTTTTAAAAAAAGGGGGGACCAGAGGGTGTGTGCCACTACAGGGGTATCACACTTCTCAGCCTCCCAGGTAAAGTCTACTCCAAGGTGCTGGAAAGGAGGGTTCGGTCGATAGTCGAATCTCAGGTTGAAGAGGAACAATGCGGATTCCGTCCCTGGTCGTGGAACAACGGACCAGATCTTTACTCTCGCAAGGATCCTGGAGGGAGCCTGGGAGTATGCCCAACCAGTCTACATGTGTTTTGTGGATCTGGAGAAGGCGTATGACCGGGTGCCCCGGGAGATACTGTGGGAGGTGCTGCGGAGTACGGGGTGAGGGGGTCCCTCTCAGGGCCATCCACCTCTGTACGACCAAAGCGAGAGCTGTGTCCGGGTTCTCGGCAGTAAGTCGGACTCGCTTTCAGGTGAGAGTTGGCCTCCGCCAGGGCTGCGCTTGTCACCAATCCTGTTTGTTGTATTTATGGACAGGATATCGAGGCGTAGTCGGGGTGGAGAGGGGTTGCAGTTCGGTGGGCTGGGGATCTCATCGCTGCTTTTTTGCAGATGATGTGGTCCTGATGGCATCATCGGCCTGTGACCTTCAGCACTCACTGGATCGGTTCGCAGCCGAGTGTGAAGCGGCTGGGATGAGGATCAGCACCTCTAAATCGGAGGCCATGGTTCTCAGCAGGAAACCGATGGAGTGCCTTCTCCAGGTAGGGAATGAGTCCTTACCCGCAAGTGAAGGAGTTCAAGTACCTTGGGGTCTTGTTCGCGAGTGAGGGGACAATGGAGCGGGAGATTGGTCGGAGAATCGGCACAGCAGGTGCGGTATTACATTCAATTTATCGCACCGTTAGACTGAAAAGAGAGCTGAGCCAGAAGGCAAAGCTCTTAATCTACCGGTCAGTTTTTGTTCCTACCCTCACCTATGGTCATGAAGGCTGGGTCATGACCGAAAGAACAAGATCCAGGGTACAAGCGGCCGAAATGGGTTTCCTCAGGAGGGTAGCTGGTGTCTCCCTTAGAGATAGGGTGAGAAGCTCAGTTATCCGTGAGGAGCTCGGAGTAGAGCCGCTGCTCCTTTGCGTCGAAAGGAGCCAGTTGAGGTGGTTCGGGCATCTGGTAAGGATGCCCCCTGGGCGCCTCCCTAGGGAGGTGTTCCAGGCACGTCCAGCTGGGAGGAGGCCTCGGGGGAGACCCAGGACTAGGTGGAGGGATTATATCTCTAACCTGGCCTGGGAACGCCTCGGGATCCCCCAGTCGGAGCTGGTTAATGTGGCCAGGGAAAGGGAAGTTTGGGGTCCCCTGCTGGAGCTGCTACCCCCGCGACCCGACCCCGGATAAGCGGATGAAGATGGATGAAGATGGATGGACGACTAAAACTACTTTTGAACGTACACACGTTCCACCAAAACAAGTTCCTTCCCCGAGACTATTTTGCAGAGGCACCGCGGCTCCGTCCAGGGCGCCTAGCGCAGCCCACGACAATTGCGATTGGTTTAAAGAAATGCCAATAAACCAGAGCACGTTTTTCTCCCATCCCTGAATGCTGTGTGGACTAGCCAAACCCTCCCGTGCAGCGCTGTGGAGGAAGGTCTGGCAAAGGGAGACTACAATATTTGTGATAGTTCATTTACACTTACATCAAGAACAAAATGAATTAATAGAAAATAAAAAATGAGAAAAGTATTTCTGAGCCGAACGTGCCTGTTGAAAACGGGCTGATTGCTGTATCATTTAAACAACTTCACACTGCCCTTCCTCAGGTCCTAAGCAACACACCAGCCATGACATAGATGCGTCCCCTAGCAATGCTAGAATAGAAGTGACATTTACCATTTGGGACTAGGCTATGTCCAGGAACAAAAAGGTTCATTCCTAAAGTTACATAGTGGATGCTTAGCATATCTTAGGCTACCTATTATTTCGAGTATATTTCTTGTATTTTCTGTACGTGTGTGTTCTTGTTTGGGATTAATAAAGTCCATCCAGCCATCCAATTGTTTGAGCTTGCTACAATATAACATCTGCAGTCTCTCTTTCTTCATCGGTTCTCGAATGTACTGTACAAGCGACGGTGAGCGAGCTGTACCCAGCATGCCGTTCGGCGAAGTAACAGCTAAAAGGGGCCCCTTCTCAACACACTACACAGTGTATACATAACCCAATAATACATATGTCCCCTAGATCTCAACTTCCTTTGGTCCTCAATACACCCGCCAAGTGTCAAGTCTATTAGATGAACGGTTCCTGAGAAACCTGTAGGACAGAAGGACAGATATTCCTTCCTTTTTAGTTAGATACATTACAGCTGGTTACCTGGACAGGTATTAAACTTGGTCCTGCACAGAAACAAAATGCAATAGATACATGTATTTAAAACATTTAGCCCAGGACTAATTGTAATTGTAGGAGTCAGGAATACTTTTGCCACAGGAACTGCTACAAAGCAGATAGTGACCAGGATTGGAAAGAAACTATATTCAGAGTTCCCGATTCATTCTCAATGGCAAAACACTGTTCTAATACAGGGAGACCTCTGACACCTCTCACCTTATTTGCCGTAGTGAGTCAATCTTAACTCTGTCGTAGCCTCCATAATCAACGTATCTGATCTCCACTTCATTAGTGTCTTTATAGAAGGTGATGACCTGAGCTCTCCACCAGGCTCCATCCACCGCTGGAGCTGCACAGATCACACCCACTGGAGAACGACACACACACACACACACACACACACACACACACACACACGGTTAAAGCTGCAAGTAGCAGTACAACAGGCTTGCCCTAAATATTGCTGACTTTAGTAAAAACTTTCAAAGTATGACATTTCAAAATGATAAAAACTTCAGTTGGGATGTCTAAGATATTTCAGAACATTTCAGACCGTCCTGCCAACCTGTAAACATTTTAAACATCAATGTAGACTGTAACGATTTAAAAGTCGCTGAAGTTGCTGCCGTTTCAATCCGGGCTGTCAGCTCTCTGCAGCGGGCGGGGCTGCTGCGCCGTTCCCCCCGCGACTGACGCTTGCACACACAAACGCACACACACGGTGTATGCAGGTAAAACCGGAGATGAGACGACACGATGACCTAAATTGAGGACAGCTGCGCTCGTTATTGTAAGTTAATAAGTTAAAGTCAGTACCCGTATGAATGTGTGTCCCAGGCCGGGTTAGGAAATTAACTAACAATGTAAAGATCAACAAGCCACTGACACATATGTTCAAATTTGATTCATCGCAACTTTTTTTGCAACTTTCACTGTCTCCCGCAACTTCATTGCAACAAACGTACAAAAGACATCGCAACTTTGATTGCGGATTTTAGCCGGAATCGGCTAATATTGGTATCAGCTGGCCTAACTCAAAGAAAATCGGAATCTGCCTAGAAAGTTGTAATCGGTGCATCTCTAATATGAATGATTAAAAAAAATAAAAAAAAAAAAAAAAAAATCTACTTTGAAAAAGTGGTACACTTCTTTACAGATATATTGATTCCAATTCATGAACAAGCTCTGGTGCTAACATCAACAGTACTGCCTCTTAATATAGTCACAGCCATTACAATAATGTGTGTCAATACCATGTTTTGTACACTGGGTGGCGCATTCGCGGCCATATAGGTGAGCTCTCCAGCACAGGTGCAGGTGATTGGCACTGGATGAGCATACAGTTTTTGAGCGTGTCATAGAACGTGTCGTGTCATGTAGAATATTAGAATAGAGTATTAAATAATTAGTAAAAAAAAAATAATAAAAATAAAAATCACAGTTTACACTCTGTTTTTATTGTTAGACACACTACACACAGGCCTGAAATACACACCCATGCTCAGGTCCTATACACGCACAAATCAGGGCTCCAGACTAACGTTTTGCCTTGGTTGCACTGGTGCGCCTAACTTTTTTTATTTAGGTGCACCAGCACAAAATTTAGGTGCACCCAAATCTTTCCTCGCGTCGCCGTTAACGCTGAATGGGGATATAGCTCTGTATCTTTTTACCAAGTGGGCTAAATGTTCAGTTTTAAGTCAAAGCCACGTTTCACAAGCTCTTTTATTAAAACAGATTGTGATTAAAATAAAATGCAAAGACAGGGTTTCCTTTACCAGTTTGAAAATATACAGCTGCATACAAATACACTGGTTGACTGACATGACACCATTGTATTCATATAATATCAATCCAGGCTAAAGTGAATATTAATAATACATGCATGTTGCGTCCTCTAAATGTCAGGTTGTGGTCGACTAGCGGGGCCTGCTTTGGTTGTTTGATAATTTGATTAAAATACTGTGTATCCAAGAGCATTTAAATCAGTGTAAATGACGTTCTATCAGAAACAGACTGCTGTTGTCTACGTTTCCAGCGTCGCAGCTCCGAACCATAACGTTAGTTGGGACAGACGCCTTGTTTCTTTAGGGCTACCTGGCTGGTAGCAGCTTTCTGCGGTGAAAAATGGCCGGGAGATGTCGTGATTACGTTGCAGTAATCAGGTGATTTAGTTTGTCTTTGCAGGGAACATAAAAACACTGACCACTGTAGCTTCACTACCCATGGAGAAGCATGTGCATCACTGTGTCAGCGGCAGCTGCCGCTTACGGTACTTTCCTACACACGGGAGAGCCTCACTTCACATAACAACCCCCCCTCTGTCGGACTAACGTTACGTCACATGACCACCTGTCTTAAAAAAGGGGAAGGGTCGGCCGGTAACAATCATGGAAAAGGAGAACAGTGAAAGTTTACTTTATCAAGCAGCAAAGAAGTTGTAGGGTCGACATCGCCACGTCCTGCGATGTGACTATCGCGCATGCGCACATCGCGATGTAGACGATGAAACAAAATATCGTGCAGCCCTAATCGTCACTGCGCTGCATTTTTATGAACTATGATATTCTGGCCATGGGTCACATCTCTCGCCCAGGTCCAGCAGGCTCCGTCTCACGCTAATACTCAACGAACTGTAGTTAGTTGCATTTAATAACTTCTAAGGTGTTTTTCGCCGTGGCGGCCGCAATAACAGGGAGTTACCAGTGGAAACACGGGTACCAATACACGTTTCCCTCTCATACTTAATATACAGCTGTGTTAATAACAATTAAAACTGTAGACAAATGTCAGCAGTGTGGACAGGCGGCGCTGTGTCTGTCTCCATGTTGCAGGTGAGCCGTGTGTGAGTGAATGGGGGAGGGGGGGCTGCGCGGAGGAGAGATCCAAACAGGCACGGCTTTACAGAAGGAATGGGTCATGTAACGCAACATTAAACCATATCGATATAAATGACATCACTTCGTTCGTGGAGAGGCAGCGGATGCGAGGACGTTAGGCGCACCGGTGCGACCTAGGAAAAATCTTAGTCGCACCCTTACAAATTTTGGTCACATTCTAGAGCTCTGCAAATGGAGAGATGTCAAGAGTGAGTGGGCTGCGATTGCTGGACAGGCGCCTCGAGCAGTTGGGCGCTCAAGAGCACCTTGGTAGTGCCCAGGATGTGAAATGGCATCTCTCCAGCTACCAGTCTAGCAATCCCCTGGCAACAGTGTGGACAGTACTGTGGTGTTGGCCATGACGTTAGTTCTTTAAATACAACACTGGTGCAATTAATTTATCTAATCTTCACAATTGCTGATGCAACTGGGGTATCTTTATGATGGTTGAAGATGCAGTTCTAGCTGCATTTGCAGTCCATGGCCTACTAATGAATATGAATGAATGACTAAACCATGTATCAGTGTGCATCGACTTGTGTGACCGTGGTTACCTTCAGCAGGTGAGGGGAGGGCCGGGGTGCCCGGCTGGGAGTAGCAGAGGAACATCTGCTGGTCCAGGCTGCGCAGGGCGTGGTAGGTGGGGTGGGTGTGCTGCTGGACGAAGACGTGACCGGCCGACACGATGTTCACCACGATCACTTCAACGGTCACTCCGCTGGGGAGAAGAAGCTGAGGAGGCAAATGACACGAGAGGAATGGTTACTCATCCCGTAGAACAGCTTCCATGATCCAGTCACTGCAGATGGCTAAAACCAGCATTTTTTTTAAATGAGACCAGTACTGAGACGAACCAGCCCCTCCCCTCCCCTCCCAGACTGAGGACAGCATAAGCCCAATAGTTCGTGACAAAAAAAAAGGATTTGCAAAACTGTTCCACATGTTTAACATTAAAACATGATTTATAAAAACGGTTATATGGCTATTTTAATAGCTTAGTATTCTATGCAAAAAAGGTTTAATATGCAACTTCATTTTATAAAATATATGTAGTAGGGGGTCCATGCTCCATCTCTTTTTCAGTTAAAGGGTCCTCAGCCTAAAAAAAAAGTTGAAGACCCCTGCTCTATAGATTCTATAGGGCCCTGCATTAAGTCAGAGCTAAAATCTAACCGGACATTTGAAAATATGACTACGTCCAAGTTTCCAGCCGAGCCACCCCGCTGTGACTGTAGTTTAAAAAACGTCTTTAAAATGCATTACAAAATAATTCCCAGTGGCTTAGGCCTGGTGGGCCACCAGGCTTGCTGGGGGAAACCCAGGGCTTTGCCGTTGTAAACATAACTGTTGCTGCTCTAAAAACATCATTTAGCCTAGTTATATTTTAAATATTCGATCATAATCCAGTTCTGAATTTAAATTGTCTTTTTTTGTAAGTTAGCACATGCCTTAGACAACCTCAAGCTTAATTTAAAAGCTGATCGTTAGATAAAAGCCCAGTCCAAATAATAATCGATTTTTCGTTTCAATAGTCGATAGATCATTCGACTTATCAAATTAGTCGTTAGTCGCAGGCCTGTTACGGAGAATAGCACCCAATTGTAAAAAGAACTGCGATGCAAAAAATGTGGCTATATTCTCTTTATGTCATGAAGCCTGGGTTGACACGCGCCTTCATGTTCAGCCTTGCTAGTCTAGAAATATATTGCAGTAGCTAAAAAGCTGTCCCGTTCAGTAAACGGTGGCAGAGAGCAGCCAGAGAGCCCACCCTTACCCAGGAGGTCATGGGAAGTGATGGCAATGTGAGCGGGGGCGGCGGAGGTGCATACAGGTTGGTCAAGTCCAGATCTTTAAACTTCTTCCCAATCAGGGACAGGGCTTTGTCAACCTGCTGCTGCGTACCTGGAGAGAAACACAAGGCAAAGCTTTAGGTTAAAACCAACACTGATAGAAACATGGAGTTCAATAGTTTCTCTGAAATAGTGAGATTTTCCTCATCCAGTAGCAATCTGGATTTCCCCCAGCATTAAGGGGATGTGGGCACCTGGTCCCTGTGACTCACCCTCTATGTGACAGATCTGGAACTCCTGTGTATAAGGCAGGGTGGAGATGTAGATCTTTGCACCAGAGTTCTGCTTCAGGAAGCTCACATATCTTCCCTGCTTCCCTATTAACCGCCCTACAAGATGCTGGTCCAGGAAAACAGGCAGAAAAGATGACAACATGTCAAAAGGACAGTTAATTTATACACAACTGTGGTGTTAACATTTTATACGAATTTGAACCAAACCCTGAGAGCCTAGCCACAATTCAAACTTTTCTAAATAGAAAACACCCACAAATGGACACCAATAGTTCCCTATAAATCATTAGCATCCAATATGTATCGTCTTCCAACTAAATATTTAAAATACTTTCGAAATATTTCACTAGCTTCATCTGAAGTCTGTCACTGGGTTTTCCCTGGGTTTTTAGAGTACTTAGGTGGCAGTGACATACGCTCATTTGCATATTAGTGAGGTTGTCGCACAATTATTTGCATAAAGCTTAGTGGTTGTAAGCAGCGCATGTTGCAGCTAGGGAGAGATGCTACAGCAAAACTTGGGAGGAGCGGCTTGTCACTGTAACCAGAATAGCTGGTGCACCTTAAAAGGTCAGTCCACCTTAAGTTAGTGAGCCTGTGCTAAAGTTGTTGCTAACTTCAGTGCTTACCCCCCTGCACTGCTACATTCATATTCACTAACACACACTTCCCTCTCTTTTTTTTCGATGTGTGCGCAACATGCATAGTGTGTGTGTGTGCGCGCGCGCGCGTAGGAGACAACGAGCGGACAACCATCTCGTGCACTTAGGCCCGTGCCTACATTTCACATTTAATTTGATGTTTTTTTTTTTAGCCCTATCTTAACTTGCACTATTTTCCTTTTGTTTTATATTCAGATTTTGCTTTTACTTGTGTTTTTAGTAATTTAATGATCATTGTTGGAGGTGCCTGAGGCCTAAGATCGTCAATGCCAACAACTACTTATGTTATTCTTGTGCACATGACAAATCAACAACCTTGAACCTAAGCCATATAATTGCAGGGAAAACCCTAATATACATTAATGTATCACAATTATATCACCACTGAAATCAAAATCCTGTGTTTTAAGACGGCCAACTAGTTTGTCCCCATGGCGGCCTGAATATTTCCATTACCACGGGTGGTTTAAAGGTTACTTGAGAGACTCCGGAGTTGAGAAGGCGCGTCAGTGTGACCACACCTGCCAACGCTCCCAAACAGCACTGGCTCTACATACCTCTCAATGCTTACAACTCTGGAGAACTATTCATTCACAGTATACATTTTTCATCAAGTCAGCATATGCATGGATAACTTTGCACTTTGTCATTTACAGAGACAGTTCTAGCCCACTGTTATATTAAAAAGCATGAGGCTGTGGTTAGTCAAACAATATATTAGTCTGTCTCTCAATACTTAATACGCAATCTTCCCTAAACGGTCTGTGCCACTCAGCCCCAAGTCCACTGGTTCCTACTGAATACATAAATCCCTAAAACAGCACACAAATGTATAGTTTCATCTTAAGAACAGGATCAGTAATGTCCTTAAACAGCTGGCACACACGTATATGTTAGTGATCGTTACTCAATGAGGAGGAAATAGTGCATTTGTTGGGAACAATTTTCAGCAGCGGGTTAAATGTGATATTCAACGTACCCTTGCGGTAGTGCATCGTTTTGGTAATTATACAACACTACTTCGTAAATACTTGGCTGGCCAGTGAGTGCATACCTTCACCAGAACTTGAAGTCAGCCATTTCAAGTTGACTAGGCCCAGATGATAGAGTCTAAACTCAGTCTAGATGACAATCTTTGCACTTGGCCTTGGACATGCTGGCCACCCTATACTGTAAATCATTAACGGGTTGACTGTGTGACTATTTAAAAGGGGAAAACACTCCATTGACCTGACTGGACTACCCTACGGTGTTTATTGTCGTCTGCCAGTGTCTCCTTTGATACTACTATCAGTACAGTAGTCGCCAAAGTCAAACATGTTCAAACCCTACACAAGCAATCCTACCCTGACACTAGTGCCCGATACAAAGATTGGCATTTTTGGATTTAAACTGAAATAAGAAATAATTCTGTGCTTATATTCTATTTCATTAAAAGGTGATCAATACCCTATACCATCAAATATGAACTTGTTTATACCAAACATTAGTATTTTGTTGTAGGGTGTAAAAGCCTTTTCGTGTTTGTTGTTGAAGGTTGAACAGTAAACGGCATCAGTTGCTCTGAAACATTTTAGCAGAACTCATCTTTGTGTATCTGTCATAGAACTAAAACTGTTTATCACTCTTAGCTTCAGTATGACTGAGGTGTTAGGCAGGTTTTTTTGTAATACTTCACATCATGATACTAGCAACACTTTATTCCATGTAGTTAACATGAATTTCTATATAGTTTGGGGTCTAATGTTCATAGGTTGGTTTACTGCCTTATTGATTGCGTTTTTTATTTTCTCTTTTGTTTTTCTTCAATGGATACTCCACTTGTTTTGGGGTGAGAAATTTAGCTGGGTACCAGCTTTGTCTATGCCACAGGTGCAGGGTTTATCTTTATATAGTGAAATATATCCGATGTTTAAACAGGAATGACAGGAAAGTCGTGTATTAGGTTTAGAGATGGCCCGATACCATTTTTTGCTTACCGATACCTGAACTTGCTTATCGGCCGATACCGAGTACCAATCCGATACCAGTGTGTCATATATTTTATTATGTTTTAAGAACTGTATACTACTATCCCTGTATGGATGTGATTTCTATTTTTGTCGGTCTGGCTCAGGTTAAACTCTTTGTGAAACGTGAACAAACACAAACAATGAACGCCACAGAACTTTCTGTTATTCTCCAGTTTGACAGTCAGTTATAACGGAAAAAGAACATAAATAAACGACTTTAACGTAGATTTTCTTTAAGGCTTTATTACGTGGTATTGGATCGGTGCATTAACTCCAGTACTTCCCGATATCGATACCAGCGCTTTAGGCAGTATCGGAGCCGATACCGATACTGGTATCGGAACATCTCTAATTAGGTTCACATCATGGAATGTTAAAGGTCTTAATGGTCCTATAAAGAGGTCAAGAATCTTTTCCCATCTTAAGCGTCTTAAATCAGATATTATCTTCCTTCAAGAGACACACTTACTCAATTCAGATCATCGTAGGTTGCAGAATCCATGGGTGGGACACATTTTCCATTCTAAAATTAATGCTAAGGCAAGAGGAAGAGCTATAATAATAATAATAAACAAAAATGAATGTTTATTGTAGCTATTGTAGAATCTGATCATGCTCCCTTACTACTAGATCTCTCCTTTCCATCTAACTTTACGAACCACATATGGCGATTAAATTCTTCACTATTGTCAGATGACTCATTTTGCAAACATGCATCCTCTTCATTTGCAGTTAAGACAAGCACTTTTGCTTCAGAGCCCAATATGCACCAATCATGCATTCCTCCCTGCCCAACTAGACTCTGCATTTCAACAATGGCAAGATAAGGGCATTGCTCAATTTGGTGATCTTTATATTGATGGTCTTTTTGCTAGTTTTAATGATTTGCGTTCTAAAGTCAATCTTAATCAAGCTGACCTTTTTTCGTTATTTTCAGATATGACATTTTGTGAACGCCCAAAGCCCATCATTTCCACATATTCCATCCAAGTCTCCTGCAGACTCTCCGTTTGAAGGTCCCCTCCATCTACAAGGTTTTATCTCAAGAATATATACAATTTTCATGTCTTTAAAAGGTGTAGGAACAGACAAAGTTAAAAGTAGATGGGAGAAAGAGCTTGGAACAGTATTCTCAGAGGAGTTCTGGAGCAATGCCCTCCATAGAGTGAATGGTAGTACCTCTTGTGCCCGATTGAGTCTTATACAGTTTAAGGTTTTGCACCGTGTGCACCTGAGCAGAACAAGGATTGCCTCTTTTAATCCTACTTTTGATAAGACCTGTATAAGATGTCACACTGGAGAAGCTGATCTGACTCGCATGTTTTGGACGTGCCCTACACTTACTGTTTACTGGTCAACTATATTTGATACACTCTCTCAAGTATGTGACGTACAACTGAAACCAAGTGCTGAATTTGTTATATTTAGTGCTCCAGCTGATGAATCGAATCTGAGTCGAAGGTAACTAAACATTATTGCTTTTGAATCCTTATTGGCTCGCAGACGGGTGTTATTACAATGGAAATCTGCAAACCCACCTAAAGCATCGCATTGGCTTCAGGATCTGATGTTATACCTACATTTGGAAAAGATGAAATATTCAATTAGACGCTCCCATACATTTTCATATGTCTGGCAACCCTTATCCTATTTCTCTGCCATAAATGTACTTCCTGGGGAGTAGTGGGATTTACATTGGTACCTTTTACACACACACCTCTCTGTATGACAAACTCGTGGTCTTTGATGCTTCAGCACAAGTGCTCCAGGTGTTTCTCCAGGTATTTACATTTGTACATATGTAGGGCTTGTGTTCATTGTTGTATCATTGTTACACTTTTGATTGTGGTGTCCAACTGTTTTTCCTCTCTTTTTTTATTATCTTATTTTAATATTGTATCATTATTATCATCATATTTTGTACTATTACTATTAATGAATATTATGTAAGGCAGACTGTTGGTCGGGGAGGGATTGAAAATGTAAAAAATACAATCTGGAACAACTGGAATGGAGTGGAAATTTCTAAGTGACCCCAAACTTTTGACCGGTAGTGAGTGAGTATACACAGTTTTTTCAAGGCCGATACAGATACCGATTATTATTAGTTTTTTTCGATTCAGATATTGTATTTACAGTAAAAAGAAAAATCTTTAAATCCAAATTAAGATTTTGGAATATTGCATACTCCAACACAAAACTTAGTTTAAATGCTTTAAGCAATTATTTAATAAATGGAAAAACTTTCAACATAATACCCGTTAAAAGATAGTCAGATAGTGTTGTGGGCGGGACGGTAAGTCAGACTCAGTGGCGAGTAAAACCGAAGCAGAGCGACAGACACAGAGCTGTAGCCGAGCCAAAGTAGAACACTTTATTTAATTAACTTTATCGGTTGTCAGGCAAATAAAAAGCCGAATGACAATCTGCAAACTGCCAAAAAACGGCCGATAATCGGTCTATCCCTACACTAGACTGACACTGGTAAAGAGGAAGCTGGGTGGTTCCATTTTTATGCTGAAATTACTTCTCTGCTGAAGTGGTGTGCGGCGTAAAAAGGGTTGGTATCATGTCACTCATAAGTTGTGGTTTTTGATTCTTGTGCCAGGTAGCCTGACTCACCTTTGGCACCTCGATCTCCCAGATGATGAGCTCAGAGCTGGAGGAGGCAGCGTGGTTGCTCTGGCTTTCCCCAGCACCCATGGTGCAGCCGCTGTCCACCGAGTCCATACTGTTCACATCAGAGCCTAGGTACACACACACACACACACAATCATCATTACCGTTACCAGCGATATTCACAGCAACATAGATGCTTCAGGGTCCAGTGCTCATTCTAAGCAATGTGTTGACATGCAATCATCACTTCACTTAGACTTCAGCATGATGCTTCCACAGTGTTAATTACATCAGAGGCCACCTGGTCACTAGGGGTGTTAATCTTCACTGGTCTCACGATTCAATTCGGTTACAATTATCCTGTCAACGATTTGAATCGATATCACGATGCGTCACCTCTTCAATATTATCTATTGCTACACATGGTTTTCATACACTATATGAACTCCCCTTTTTATTGTATCTGCTCTTAAAAAAAGACAATTCCTGAATGTAGTGGAGTCTGAACACAATAGAACAGAACATCAGTAGGCAATAATCGATTATGGTCTGTCACTGCGTTGATGCATAATCGTCCAGGTCCGCGTCGCGATGCAATAATTAATTTTAACACCCCTACTGGTCACATTAGGAGTAGGAAATTATTATTATTTTTTTTATTTTTTTTACTTTTTACCACCTGGAGTTGCAGTTAGGTTTGAGTCTGGATTAACGAAGTACATTCAACCGCTCGCTCTGCAGTAGGGATGTCACGAGAACCGATACTACCGGTTCTAAAATGACAAAACACCGACGACGCCCATTTTTTTGAAGCACCGTAGGCACCGTTAGCGACGATGCCAGGGTTAGCTGCGCCTCTTCTGGAACTGAACAGTCGATATATTCAGACGAAGGAGGTCACGAACAAGTGGCACTTCCGGTACATATCTTTCGGAAAAATATGAACGAGAGTCAACTCTACCGACCTAATCAATGGCATGTTCACTGCAAACTCACGGTCCTCTCTTTCCGATTTACAGCCCCCCTTCTCTTGGCTTCGAATAACTCACCGTCGTCGGCCACGGCCGCTGTACAGGCAACACATTGTAAACAGCCGTGGCCCGCTTGCCTGTTCCTCCGGTAATGTTAGCCATTAGCAGGGTTAGCATGACGGCGTTAGCCATGGTTAGCCAGGACCTGTCGGGATCACTTTACTGGCAGTGTATCAATTGTTTTTGCGAGTAACCAACTCGGGTACTCTAGCTATACAGGAATGTTGAAATGACATAAAATGTCCGTCCCTTGCAGCCGTGATAAATTAGCCTGAAGCTAATGCTTAGCTGCCTGTTCAGGAGGAAATTAGCCAACTCTGAGTCCTTTTGGGCTCCAAGCTGTCTCCATCTTTTAAATACATCTCCAATATTTACCCAGGCTTTGTAATGTCTCTGGTCACGCAACACTGTTGTTTTTGCACAGTACCTTTTGAAAAGATGCCTGAAAGTCTGGAATATGTCTGGGGACTTTATTATTTTGTTCTATGCTCTATTGCACATGTTTTGTATGTCTTGTTATGACATTTTTCAAATATTTTAATAAAGAAGTTCATGTTTCAAGTTAAAGTACATGGAATCTTAGAAAATCGGCATCGAGAATCGTGTTATTTTACTGGCATTGGCACCGACTACTGAATTTTTGGTATCGCGACACCCCTAGTCTGCAGTCGGCGTCACTCTCTCACTGGCTCTACCACCGGTCTAATAATACACCCAGGTCCACCACACATTCCCCAGACGGGCAGGTGATCTCGGTTGTGGCTAGAAGGGATACAGCTACAGCGTTTATGCAGAAAAAAGGAGCGTCATGCAGCGACCAAAGTTAAGTTTAGGAACCAAACAACTAGTTATCGTTGCTTGTGTTACTATCTGGCGTTTGGGTGCCGCTTTTTCAGTCGTTTCTTCTCACTCGCCGCTGTGAGCTTAAACTCGCCATGCTCCGCTGGGCGAGGACTCTTCAAGTGCCAAATTAAGTTAGTCGTGATCAATTTGTTTATGTTGGTTCTCCAACAAGGTATTTTCGCATGGCATACATTGCAGATGGCATGTGTAATATCAGTCTCACACACTTTGTGGAAGTTCCACACTGCCGACATGTTTTAGCAACAGCCGTTAGAGGGCTAACGTTAAGCCTATACTCATTGAATCGGGAGTTACGATACGTAACCACTGTTTTTTTTTGTACTAGCGTGCGCGCCAACCAAGTGCTGCTCCTGGCCAATAAGGTGGGTGTGAGGCGGCCGCGGGAGGACTTCACATGAACAGACAGTCACAGACATGCAGTTGTCGCTCTTGGCGGAGTATTCAACTATGTGTGTGTAGTAGTTCATCGGCGGCTACAAGAGACCAATGCAGAGCGCCCGATCACTTGTTTTCGGTAAATATGGACCGATGATGATCAGTGGTTGATCAACTGGGGAATCCCTAATGCAAACATAATTTCTGTCACTGCGTCACAATCAAGCTAGCTTTGCACCTACTATCAACTGCTTTAAATAACATGGAAATTTAATTAAATTTAAAATGTACTAAGTTCTAAATATGGAATACTATAGTAGTACACACACAACTCAGGGTGGACGGTATAAAAATACACAACGGTAGGCCTGCACGATAAATCGTTATAAAATCGCGATCTCAATTCACCCGTTAGCGATTTCATTTTTAAATGACTGTTTTTCCCTCCAACTAATTTATTGAAAGCATTTGACATTGACATGTTTTAATTATGTTAAGACATGTTCAAGGAGTTCAGATAGAGCCTGTATCAGGGCCATATTTAGTTCAATGTGTTATATGTCACCATTTTTGGTAGCCTACTGTACTTAAATGGCCAGTATGTACATTTTCTTTATTCATTGAAGCCTCTATGTTTACAGGCTTGTGGGGATGTGCAATGTGCTATAGGTGCCAAAAAAAATCTGTTTGGTACTGCCAATTTGTTTTGTCGTGTGTGCAATAAACATTACACTGTGAGAAAAAAAAAATCATTGCAGAGAATCGTGATATCAATTCTAAGCTAGATCGTGATTCATATTTTTCCCCAAATCGTGCAGGCCTACACACCGGTATGAACTTGCCCTACGGTATGAATTTTGACCATACAGTGCCGACCGGTAGGGGGCTGAGGTTGAGTCGGGAAGCCAGTGCTGGGCAAGAGCACAGTGGCATTATGCATTTTCGCTGTGTTTACCTTCATTAAATTGCCTGAAGTAAGACACCAGGCTGATAGAGTAAAACTGTACACGCCTCACACACACAGACTGCTCAGTTATAACTCGACTCAGCCAGACGTTCTCCGATGCAGAAGGAGATGGACGGGATCGTGTTTACACTGTGTGAATTACATCGGCTAGTGGACTTCTGCTCATAGCTCAATCCCGACAGAGCAACACGGTGAATGTCAGCCTGCACGCACATTCAGCCTCGCGTTGTTGAAACAGTGCAGCTAATGATGGTAGTGAGAGCAACAAGTTAGCAGACTGTTGAGGTGTCACTGCACCTTTCTCTGCTCTGCACTAGGTGAGTGAGTGAAAGAGAGAGAAACAAAACCGATAAATTATACTGGGGGAAATAGATTTTTAGGCCATACTGTCCAGTCATGGGTCCAACCCCTGGTAAATCAAATTCTTGGCAAACACTATATGACTGACACGGTTGTGCAGGTGTAAATTATACGTAGCTCATGCTGAGTTTATGTGAGCTATTATAGTGGGCCGTTTCCGGCTTTTCAGCTGGTCTTAATTGTTCATACACACTGCAGGAATGTTCTGTCAGGAATAGCCCACTATGGGTTTATACAGACCCAAATGCACCTGTGAAGTCCATCAACAGGACAAATACCAAAAGATAAATTAACCAATTCAGTGAAGGGAGACCTTTGGCCAAAGAGGTTGGTAACGAAAGTCTTTTCACTTCAATGAGTAGGAAAAAAGTGACAAAGAAAGAATAGCTCCAGCAAAAAAGTTAGCAAGTGGCCCCAAAGTTACATCACTGTTCCTATGGTCTGCTCAACGGCTTTCCTTAATCTGCTGTTAATGCAAACTCTGCAAACGTCTTTACTTGTTTGTACTTCTAGCGTTTTATTCCGAGACCTGTGATTATTAAAAAAACGCACAGATTTTAGAGTTTATGGAAGCTGTAAATGAAAATGTACATACATTTGACATGTGCTTGTGGTTCAGGATTTGTCTAACCTATAGATATTTTTTCGCTTTATGAATTATTATTACGGAGGCGTTTTCTTCAATAGCAGTGGCACTGCACTCAACTCCAATGAGTCTCAAGTCTTACCTGAAGACTAACGTTTTCATGCCTTTGTTCATCGGTGATGTGAAAACATCAGATTTTAACATTAAAAAAAGTGTGCATGCTGCCCATAGTTTAGTTACAAAACCCTAGAGCACCCCAGAGCGTCTGGGTTCAAAAGTAGTTTAGCCGACTTTCTGTCTGCTTTTCAGCTGACATTCACCGGAGAGGAGAGCATCAGAACAGCCAACAAATACAAGTTGTGTGACTGCCCCCTGTTTCTATCTCAAGAGTCAGTTTGTGAATGCTAATATCCAGTCATGCCACTATCCTGCTTTCCTCCATTTACAATGATGCAGCTAAAAATAAAAATGGACACTGATTAGACCGACAAATTCGACTAGGGGGCTTCTCGACCGATGATTCGAATCATTGGCATTTAGGCCTCCTGCCAGCGTGGCGTTTCCGGCGTTTTCTATGTCTTTGCACACCAGAAACGTGTCTGACACGGCGCTGCTGCTGCTAGCCTTGTCTGTACACGTGTAGGTTTCCCATTGATAAAATGAAATAGCGTGTTCTTCAATTTTTTTTTATTTTGTCAATATGTTTGCACATATTTCAAAATCTACCTACCTACACACACAAGGGTTGGGTGATATCCAAATTTTGATACCGTCAAACCTCCTCCCTATTTTACCACGGTATACGGTATTACCGTGACTAATTAAAAATTATGACGCAAGGCTCAGACGGCGTCACCAAACTGTTCAGAAACTGAATACCAAACACTAATTACTTACACAATAATAACATAACTTACAAAAAACTACTTTCTCCTGCACACTGTCACGTGATGACAACCACACATAATTACATAAATTATATTTTGTGGAGTGCAAGCGGGGCAGACGTGTGATTTGGGGGGGCAGCAGCGCGTGGACAAACTGCTGCCGGTTGGCGAGGAAAATCCTGTCTGCCTCCACAGCCAGCGCGTCTCTGGAGGAAGAGAGGGGGGAGCAGGCCAGTGCGATGCGCACGGGTGCTGGAAGCTCCCGCAGGAAAATGTGGGCGAAGAGGAATGAGGGATCCGCCGCGCCCAGCACAGCCAGCATCCTCTCCATTAACTCGGACGGCTTGCTGTCGCCAAGGCCGTTCAGGGACAGCAGGCGGTCTGCTTTCTCCAGCTCCGATAGTTCAAAGAGTTCCAACAGGAATGTTTTTAGTGCGTCATGCTTGCCGTTAGCCGGAGGAGCCTCTAACAGCGCCATAGCCCTGGCTGTTGTTGAGGCATCTAAGGCCGATATCACGTGGAAATACTTTGTAACGTCCTGTGTTATTCCTCTTGGCTGGAACTGGGCCTCGATGTGCTAAAACCACGGCCGTGGGTTGTGCTGCCAAAAGTCCGGTAACTTGATGGTGGCCGCGTAGATTGCATCGACATTAGCCGCGCCGCTGCAGCAGCATTTTCTCCACCGTCGTCGTTTGACATAATTCAGCCGTTAACCCGGAACTCGTATATCATAACACCTCTCCCTTAAAAAGGTACAGTACCTTGGTGAATGTCTCTTTCAGTCACCACAGTCTACTTGTGGGTCACCACAATTTAATAGTGAATCCTTGTCTCCTATATAAGTGCATTGCATTTTTTTTTTATGACGGTATTGAAACGGATACTGTTGCTATTTTTAGACCCCGTGGTATACCGTATTACCGCTCAACCCTAATATATATATAAAACCCTTGTTTGACATATGGGGAGAGAGTTGTGGAAATTTACTGCACTCAAGCAGTAGTATTCTTCATGTTAAACATAAATATATACTGATTTGATTACAGCAAAGATAACGTTGGCAGTATTGACGGCAAAATAGCAGAATATTTCGTTCTGTATTGACAGGTGCAATATTTGAAAATCTATATTTATTATTTTTTTTAAATTACATTTATAGCTGCATTCATGTCAAAACAGAGACTTTCAAACATCAAAATGTCATTTATTAAATGTATTCGTGTCAAAATGACATCTTTTCGTATTCTATTTTGCCAGGAAACCCTTCCAACACACAAATTGGTCTGGCATTGGTCCCATTTAGAATCTCCGCCCGAGCCTGAGCTTGACCCATGGGCCGGGTCGGGCCCATATGTCCCGCCACTATCCTCGGGCCGGGCCCTTCATCAAGTATTTGTGTTTTTTTAATCATTACTTTATTATTTATTACCATGCAACTAGCGAATTGGGTGGGGAGAAAGCTATGGCTCTCCAGCTTCTCCCGTAGCTCTGGGTGTATGTCCTGCACTGACTCGAGTGGGGGGTAAACTGTGCTACAATCGTGTTTCCCCCATCTGTAGCACTGTCTTCGATAAATGCGCATCCAGGTCAGATTGTTTCAGATATCTCACGAGTCCTTTATAACGTCAATTATAGCAGCCCACGTATTAAAAAATTGTCGGGTTTAAAATCGGGCTCGGGCTCATAATTCCAGTTAATGTGTTGGGCAGTGCTCGGCCACAACATGCACTGTAGACGTGTGCGATTATCAACATAGTGACACGGAATGTGTTCCCACTAGGAGCCCAACGGTATGTTAGTCCGTTGATTCGTTTTAATGCCCCGCTATGACTTAACATTAAGCATCATCAAACGCTGTCAGTCGGCAGCGTTATTTTTTTGGTTTACCATCATCATGAGTGACCCAATCGATTACAGACTGTTATATAAGACACTGCAACTTGCCTTATGTTGGATTTATTTGATACATCTGATTTCATATGTTTGCACTACAAATTAATTTTACTTGCACAGTGCAGTGTTAAAATTTTTTAATAAATAGAGACTTGAACCTTATTGAAATTTGTTTTGTGTAAATTGTTAATTGAGCAATGGGGAAATAATCGCTAATTGAAAAATGTATCCTTAAGATTAGTCAACTAATCGAAAAAATAATTGCTAGATTATTCGTTTAAAAAATAAATTGTTTGGGACAGCCCTAGTTTTCAGCGCAGCTCAAGCCGCGCCTGAGACGCGTGTGCCACGCAGGCAGTGTGCAAGCGCTAACCTTTTAACATGGGAGCCGAAATAAAAACCGACTATTGGCTGATATATCATCAGATTTTTAAACTCAAATATCAAGCTTAGTATCGGCCAAAGAAAAAGCATTAGTGGTCTGGCTGTGCTCAGCAACACTTCTTACACCAATACCGAGAATCAATTGATCGATGCCTCACCTCCAGACTGGTCCGTCTCCACCTCACACGTCCCGTGAGCTCCATTCCTCAGGCCCAGTCCGTTAAGACTCTTTATCTCGCACACCGCATCCGATGAGTTTTCTTCAGTTACAGCCAACAACGATGCCTCCGTGGCCGTCTCGACCAGTGATTGAGGCTGCGTGGCATCTTTTGCAGACAAGTCCGTAAGCTGGATCACATCCGTTTGGTTGTCCAACACGCTGTTCTGGAGGTCCTCGTGGCTGATGCCATCCTCAGAGTGGCACGTACTGCAGGCAGAGTCGTCGCCCAGCACCGCTGCTTCATCGCCTTTCAGTTTCATGTTTAGCAAAGGAGGGGGACTCTGTGCTGCTTGGTGCGACGGTGTTGGCCAATGTGCATGGTTTGTCTGATGAACCCTGTGACTGACCTCGACAGACTCCCATACTGGGACCGAGGAGCAGCCATTGGGCATCCCCAGCTCTTCCTTCTCTGTGGCCTCCCTGGACTCGCAGCCTATCTGAGAGGGGCCTGTCAGTAGATGGTGGTGCTGCTGTGCTGCCGTGCTGGGCTCCTGTTGGGAGCATAGTCTGCCGCCGGTCAGTGGTGTGCTGCTGCAACTGGGCTGGCTGGTTTCTGTGACCTGGCAATTGGTGACACCAAGGACCTCCTGGGTGGCTGCCGAGATGACCTCATGTATGAGTCCAGCTGCTAGAAGCTCCAGATCCTGCTCCTTTCCACGGCCGCCGTGTACCTGGATGTCCTCTGGCGTCTCTGATATGGTAGTGGAGTCTTGGTCTGTCGTCTGGGCCGTGGAGGTCGGGGCCAGGGAGGCAGGCGTGCTGGTTAGAACGCGTTGGTGGAAATCCTGCGCTGAAGGGGGCGTCTCAAGAGAGTCAGCCTCTGATGGGATCACTCTCTGCACATTGGCTGGGGTGACTGCACAAACAACTATCTCAGCTTGCGTATTCACAGGGCTGTAGTGCTTTGCAACTTCCCCTTCTGGCTCTGGCCTCTCTGCATCAGAAAGGTGCGTTGTTGGGGAGGAGCTGGTGACTTTGGTAGACCGGCAGGGCAAGACCACCTCTTCTACTGTGGCTTCTGAAGGAGAGGCTGGGTCGTTGACTAGGTTTTTATCCAGCTCTTTAACCAAGGCAGGTGTTACGCTATTCTCTGGGTCTTTATGGTCTTTCAATGACACCTGCAGGCAGTCTTCTTTGCCAGGTGACGGTAGAGTCGAGAACGGGGGTTTATGGACTTCCCCTAGTCTTATTCTGCCAAGGTGAGGAGCAGCTTCTTCAGAACTTTGTTTTAGTGAAGGTGCTGCTTCATTGTCTTGGACATGGATCGGGGGAATATTTTCATGTTCTGTTCTCAGGTTGCCGACTTTCGGAGGTCTGTGGGTGGGGCTTTCTGTGCCATTTGCGGGGGATACAGTGCCTTTCTCAACCAAACCGTTGCTGCCCTCTGCTGGAGATGCTCTAAGGCCCATAGTGGTTGGAGCCCCCTCTGGGCTGTCATGGCTGACGAGCCGCTCTTTCTTCCGCGAGATGTACCACCACCAGCCGATCAGTGCAAGGACTCCGGGTAGTGTGTAGGGCGCGATAGAACGAAACCTCAGCGGCATTTCCTCAGGACACTAACAGCTACACCTGAAAGTTACAAAAGACACAAAAGATTCGTATTAATTGAGGGAGATTTCACAGTAAACTAAATGTAAAGAAAATCTGGGAAAACTGGTCTGGATCTGCACGTTGTTCGCATGTTGATTTAAGGGTTAAGCTCAAGTCTCTCTGACATATACTGGGAAATATGCTAGATCCCATTTGACCCCGAGAAAGACTTGGAGGTATGAACAGTTCACCCTTTCAGCTCACCTTCTGAAATCCTCTTGAAAATGTAAAGCTAGACCTGCAAAGATTAATCGATTAGTTGTCAAGAATTAAATAATCGAATAATCGGTTTGAGTCATTATTAATGATAAAAGTAAAGATTTTCTGATTCCAGCTTGTTAAATTTAATATTTTGTAGTTTCTTCACTCTGTGACAGTAAACTGAATATCTTTGAGTTGTGGACAAAACAAGACATTTGAGGACGTCATATTGGGCTTTGGGAAACACTGATGAACATATTTTAGACCAAACAACAATTGCATAAACAGATTAATCGACAATAAAAAAAAATAATAGTTGCAGCCCGAAAGTTCTTATTTTATATGAATGGTGACGACTCTGCAAAACAGGGAAAAGGGTTGCCGACATGGTCGCAGACCCCTGACGGCAGACCACCCCCTTTGACAAATGCGCCTACAACAACAGAGGGCGCAGCACCGGCCCCGGGAAGTGGCGACATCAGCCCCGGCGCACTGCCACAGGGAAAATGCATGAAACAAGGAGAACCCCCCCGAACAGAGCGGCCGTGAAGCCGGTTGAACCCCCTGGGCAGACTGTGCGGACCCCACCGCTGAGAAGTGTAAAAATAGTTTGGGTTTATTGTGAAACTGCTTACCTAGACTGTTGTGGGGGTAATTAATGGAAAACTGTATTAGTCATGGAAAATGAGAACCGTGAGAGTTTTCCTTTTGTATGAAGCAGCAAAAAAAGTCTTCGGGTGACGTGTCCGATTTAGATTGCCTGACATCGCACAGTCTACGATGGGACTATTGCACATGGGCACAGCGCAGCGTCGATGCCGAAACAATATATATATTGTGCAGTCCTAATGTCAATCCAACCCAGCCAGTGCCGCCTTCTTATCTTTCAAGATATGTAAATCGCGTCTCTGTATCTAGGCAGTTCAGCATATTTAAATCTTTTACACTATCAAATCATATTCTGTGGAAAATGAACCAAAGAATGGAACACAGCAGGAACACAGGAGAACCCAGACTGAGTACAAAATGGTCAGCTTGTACATAGGAAAATCAGACCCAACTGAAGACACTGGGACAGCCCTCTCCATACCCAACGCCTGACAGCGGGTGACTCTCTGTCCATGTTAAAAAAAGGACGCGCACATGCCTTTCCTTAACAAACGTGGCCAAGCCTGCCTCCACCAGGAGGAATGCATCACATGGTCTGGATGTGACTCAATCATATCCTGCCATGCTTCCAGACACGGCCGTCATTAGCAACAAATGAGCACACACGCGCGCACACACAGACTTTTGACCTCTATGGCTGTTTGCACTCCCACCTGCTCTACATAATCAACGGATGGCCCACTGCAGCTAGCAGTCCTGGGATATACTTTCAACATTAGGTTGCGTTGTGTGCGTTTGTGTTAGAACAAAACAAATAATTACAGTAAGTGGGGGTTATGAAATAGAACCAACACTGTGCTATAGTCATATAAAGTGTCTTATGAATTCAACGACCAGTAGGTAGGGACTCTCCTCTAAGAATGTCAACATTTGGGCTAGACGGTGCAGACACAAATGAGTGAATGAACCGAGACTGTGGCCCTTGTCTTGAATAATACATAGCCATGAAAACGTATTCCCAAAGAAGTGAGAAAGACTACACCATCCACACATCGGGTGATGCGATTGGTATTGCCAAGGGCATACAACTGCTAGAGAATTTCAAATGGATGAAAATACCAGGCAACTTTCTGTGTATATCCTTAAAACTCTACCCCTGATAACATAATCCTGATATTTGGCATTTGTACATTTGATTTCATTTATTTCTGCACACTACGCACCATTTACCTCAAAATGATTAAAGTGTTGGTTACTGCAGCAATAGGAACTAATGTTACAGGTTGTTGACCAAGTCTGGTCAGTTAGCGAGAAACACCCAGAGCTTTAGCAACTGGATAGCACTTTTATTTTAGTAACGAGACGCTCGACAAAATGTACCGATAAAATGAAGCTTCACCATCTTTTCAAGCATCACCTGCTATTCTGCAAATGCATAACCCAATGAGGAGCATGCGTTACATTAATATTTTAACTCTCACCAGACACCACCGTGTTTCTGTGCAACGGACAGTGAGAAAAACAGTCGGCGACCACTTTCTACAGTTAATGTGGCCTTCCTGATTTAACCAGCTTTTCCCCTCATACATTTCTCACAGAACTTCACCTCTCTTTATCATTTTGTTGGTTTTTGTTTAAGAAGCCAAGTCTTGCCGTCACCTTTGCTGCAGTACCACTCTCTGCCTGAAGTGTTGCTGCTGCGCCAGCGAAGGAGGCGTTTTACCAAAAAGGCTTGCTAAATGCTGTAAGTCAGAGCTCTTCAAAACTGGGTACCTCAGAGTTACTGCAGGGGCTCACCAAATTTCAGTTTGACAACCTTTTTTTTTTTTTTAAGATAAAACAGGTCTAAAAGTATACATAAACACGAATCCAAAATGTTATAAGCAAAGATAAATCAGCCTGTTTGTGACTTTCTTTTAATTTACACAACATTGATGACAGGCTTACTGGCCTGTAGGTAAGGTAGCCACTAAGATAACCATCCACAGGTAGTGCATAGCTTAAGAAGTCCCTGTGTTTGTTTTTTTTTTTAAACGTAGTATTGTATGGAGCATAAAAATGTATGTATAAAGGTTTTAGGCCGCCCTACACGTTATTGTAGGTCCAGTTTATTTTGCAACTTAATTTTATGCAACATCTAGAAGGGGGTCCCTGCTCCGTCTCTCTCTCAGCTAAGGGCTCCTTGGCCTAAAAAAAACATTGAGGACCCCTGCTGTAAGTGATATGTCATTGCAAATATAAAGTTCACCATCAAATAAATCATTTCATTTTAATAAAAAAAAAATGGTTCTATGTTCCGTCATCCATTAGCCTATTCCTCTATACTTTTCCTGATTTTTTTTTTTCGTAGTCATGTGAATCATAATGTAATCAACACACACACACGAGGAGAATGATATATTTTGAACAACTGACCTGGGCTATTTACAGCTCAAACCAATTGAACGGTCATGCCTTGCTGATAAGTTGGTTCAGTTTCACATTGGATAATATCACCTGTGATGTTCAATGTACAATACAATTGTAAACTGAAATAGTTCCATATGGACAAGCTAAACTATAAGAGAAAGGTAGTGATGTCAGCCTGTACACTGTATATGTGCTTATGAAATGGTCGCCCACACTACATTAACCTTGGACAAGGTTACTATAACCGCTCAGCAGTCAAACTAATCTTGAGCGCTGCTCACGGGTCAGACAGGTGTTCAGCCTTTCTGGAGCTTAAAGTCAAGATTCAGACTGTGCCCTTGGTGTCCAGATATGGGAGTGACCAGGCTGTATTTACATGTTACAAACCCTACAACATGCTGAGCACAGGCAACCTAAGCAGCGTGCACAATGAATACAGAGCATTGTGACATACTATCATCTAAACAGTCCAGCAGACTGTGCCTACTGTATACCTGTGAAACTTGACTTATTTTTTTTATTTTTTATAACGTTAATTCGTTCATACTGTTCACAGACGTGTTGGTTTAGTCGGAAAGTCAAAAGTCAAGTTTCTAAATTAACCAACGTCAGCGTTATGGTTAGCTACAACAGGCTAATGCTTTAATACAGCTGACAGATAAACAAAGCCCAACAAAATCTTAGTATTGCAGTTTACATGACAACACTTGACTTAGCTAACGGGTTGTCTCAACGTGAACTGTTCACGAGGGTCAATAACTTTCAGCGACTTAATGCCAAACCATCACAGCTAGCTACCTACATGCTAATAATACCCACAATGAGACTGTGACTCCAAATAAATAATCCAATCGACGTTAAATCTTGCCATGTGTAAAAGTAGCTCAATACTATCAAACCGCTGTGTAACGTTACGACCATTTCATCACAACACAGAACAGCTAACGGAAATTGCAAATTAGCTAGCTAGCAAGTATACAGACCAAAACGTGAACCTGCACTTAGAATTATTAGCTACAGTTTCATGTTTCCTCGCAATGAGGTAACATGAAACTGTAGCTACTGTAGTTAGTTCTATCAAAATAAGACTCGAGGCTTTCCCCTTTTAATTCACACGAGTCCCTTTTCCTTTCCATACCTCCTTCACCACTGTTACTTTTGTGTGCCTTAGCTTAACGTTACATAGTATAACCTATTTAAAAAAAAAGACAAAAACAAAACGTGGGGGAGGTAAGTTAGCTAGCATTGAGAACAATTTATAGAAACTAACTCAATGTGTGTCGCAAGGTGCCTCAATTGAAAGCCGAATTCAACATAAAACACTTTACATCGCAATAAGCACGCATGTCCACTACTAACATGCACAACGTTTTGTCAGTATGACTAAAAAGTGTGACTGACAGATACAGAGAGGTTGGCGTAACATTGTCTGGAACGAAATCCAGTACCAGAGGTGGTTGTGACCTAACGCTAACGTTACACTACCGGGAATAAGCATGGCTGGTTAGGAGGCCGCAGTGCAGGATACAAAGTATGAAGTTAGCAGGCTAGCACCGCACATTGGTTACAATGCTAAACCGTCTATGAACATAGAGGAATTAAAATGCCAAGGCAGCTAATCGCACATTCCACTACGATAGGTTAGTTACACCATGATAGCCTCATGTATAGGGCCACTTGAGAGTTTAATTTCACAGTCTGACCATCTCGTTAGGCCACGACATAAATGCAATACATCAAACAGCTTTAAACGTAACCAAAATGCACCAGTGAGGGCTTGTCCCAGACTGACGCAGGGTTTAAGGACGCTTCTGGAGTGCTCCTGTCCTGCATGGGCCTCAGACCTTCGTGTTAGCTTACTACGTTAGCCGGCCTGGCGTAAATGATATCCAACTAACTTAACTTGCATTCTTACTGCTGATAACCTATACACATTTGTTACTATATAAGACACATGGCCCTGATTTTAGAAAATGCATATAGACCGCACGAGAAAAGGAATTAGGGTAATCTAAGTTACACAACAGGAAAAGAGGCTAGCTGGAGTGTGCTGACTGTTAAGTTAGAGAAAGATGTGTAACGTCAGGCTAGTTGTTCAATGACATGGGAGTACTGCATTCAGTCGGTGACACAGTAAACCCGAAACAGCTTGCAGAGACGCGTGGAAATTTCAATGAATGGGGTTTTATACACTGTGCGCGTGTTGCACCCCTGTGAGTAGATTTGAACTAACGTTACGTTAAGTCACGCTGTGTGAACAAGAAGCAAATGGCTAACGTTATAGTCTTGGGCTTTCCCCTTCGTTGCTAATTTCGCTCTTTCGTCTCCAGAGTTTTTACTTTTACTTACAGTATGTTATGGTCCTTGGTGCCGCCACGATGAGAGCAATACTGATATTGTGAGTTTTTCAAACGTACCCCTGTGGGAAAGCAAAGTCAGATCCTCCCCACGTGTAGACCGACAAGCACCAGTCTAAAAAAAACAGACTAAACAGCTGGTCAAATCTCGCGATACTCAGGTGCTCAAGCCGTCTGTAGTCCCGCGTTAACTGAGAATGCCGTAAAGTCACCTATTTGATTTCAGACCAGACCTTTACGTTATCTGACAGTTTTTCAACATGTTCTCATGGTCTCATGTCTGAAAAAGCGCCCATGGTCACTTGAGTCACGACGGCAATCTTACCAGGTTGTACTTTCCATATCACTTTCGACACGACACAAGTCTGAATTGAATGTCACGAGATTAATGTGAGGCTGCAGCGGCACAAGGGTTAAACACAGGGACGTGCATGGACATTTTGAGGGGCAGGTGCCCAAGCGAAATTAAAAGCACTTTATAAGACCTTTTTTTTAATATCACATTGAATGAAATATTTCACAATCATACCAGTCAAAGAATTGTATGGCTTTATGTAACCTTATTTTTTAATTTTTATGCTATAAAGTTAAGTGTCGTGACTATCCTGATACTTAATTAAACTAACAAGTCAGGTAAAGTATATTTTTGCTGAAATAATAAGTATAAATATATTATTAAGATGCTGAAAATTATGTTTTTCATGTACAGTATTTCCATTAATGTTTTTGTGGCGGCCACATTGACAGGTTATTTTGAATTTTGAATTTGTTTTTATTTTATTTAAGTTTTGACTTTTGTATTTCATTTTAGTTTTAGTTAGTTTTCAGAGTGTGTTTGCTAGTTTTAGTTTCAGTTTAGTTTTCAGTAAACCAAGACGCTGTTTGCCTGTCCCTCAGATCAAACTGCTTTGTAATTCCTGTTAAGGATGTAAAATTATTACCATTATTCGTGCTGATTAACGTGGCTCAGTGGGCGGACTTACCGCTCCACCGGAAAATAAACAGTAGGGATGCAGATTCTAGATATTATAATTGTGATAGTAAGTTAGTTGAAATTGCTTTAATATATGCGTAGGAAAACCCAATCGCCGATCATTCCTTTAATCATCGATATACGATCTGATCGCCATTCGGCACAAGCCTAGTCCTGAGTGCGTTTACACGTGTACTTAGAGCTGTCTACTTGTGATCCGATCACTCAGGATTTTAATACCAGGTCAAAACGGGACCTCTCTCTCCATATCTATGTTTATGTCTTTTTCTGTCAATATGTCTTTCTGCTGTAAAGAAATAGTGGCGCAGATAGACAAAACATTTGAACCCCTATCATTTCTTACTCTTTATTTTGCATTCTTCATCCCTTTCCCACTTTTTCAGCTATTTATACAGATTCAGCTGCTTTCCAGATCAAGTCTTATTTACTTAATTCAAACCTAAAAATGTTCCACATCTTTCATTTATTAGGAGTTTCATACAACTTCAAATTCTTTTCGTTTCTTTTTGAAAATATTGAACACAGCTAATTGAGATTTCCCATTTGACCCACCCATTTCTCATTTTACCAACTCATTCATTACTCTTTCTGCTATTACTTTATCCAAATTAAAGCCGGCAATTCAGTTTAGCATCAGCTTTTACAGAAACTTTCATACAGTATTGGCATTATTCAACAATTCAATGAAATTCATACTTATTAAAACCATTCCCTTCTTTTTACGCATTTAAGCCATCAATCCAGTTTAGCTTTAGCAATTTAGCTTTTCAGCACTCACAAGCATTTACTGCAGGAAATGCATTTTCTACTTATTATTATATTGAACATATCAGGTAATCTAGTCTAACCAAAACCAATCATTTTGTCATTTTATATTAGTCAAACTGATTTCACATAACATTTTATTTGATATATCATTATCTGATCAAAACAACAACAACACAGGTGCCTACCGACAACGTTATCCTCACTTCAAAACTGACTTTAGCAGGTGGATAACAGACACTCTTGCTGTTATCACCCACATGCAAACTAACCACAGACATTTCCCTCATTCATGGACTGATGGTTGTTCGCCGCTGCAGAATAAAACAATGATGTATGTATACTCAATCGAAGGTTACCCTGAGTCCTCTTAGTGATGCGCGGTACAGTCGCACTACCACTGCAGTGTTGTTCGAGCCTCACCAGCTAGCTCATGCTAACATACAGTTTCCTTCAGAGTCTCAGCTCATCTTCATGTGAACAGTAGGAGTGTCTCTGCAGCTTTGACGCTGTTGAAGCTTTATGGCCATATTGAATCTTTATGTTTTTGAAGCTTTTTTGGCATTTCAATGCTTTTTTTGTTTCCAGTTTCTAAAATGTGAGGATTTTGCCGCATTGACTACTTTTACTTTTAATACTTTAAGTACATTTTCCTGATGATACTTACATACTTTTACTTAAGTAACATTTTCAATGCAGGACTTGAAAATTTGTTGTAACAGAGTATTTCTACAGTGTAGTATTAGTACTTTTACTGAAGTAAAGGATCTGAATACTTCTTCCACCACTGATCATATGAAACTTTGATTAACTTGTCTTCCTTAGTTGTGGAACCATTTCAGACCTCATACAAAGCATGTGCACTAAATCTTAAACCTTAAACCAGACGCTTTCCCTCTTTTATTATTTAAATAAAGAAAACATGTTCACATTGTGATCCAATTTTCAGCTGCTAAATTATTTTCCCGTCATGTTTGTATTGTGTCACCACATATCCCGTCCCCAGTGAAATATAGTCCATATATATTGTCTTGTCATTGACTGTCACAACATGCTTCACTTGTATAATAATAATGTGAAGTTGTGGTTTTCTCTTTGACAGCTTTGCAGGATAAACTGCTATTTGTTTCCCTAATAAAGAGAAATGTAGAGACATCAGAAGGACAGTCAGGACCCTGGTTGTCTTTTGCTAATTGAGTTCAGATATCAGAATCAGAAAAGCTTTATTGCCAAGTATGTTTTTTACACATACAAGGAATTTGTTTTCGTGTTGTAGGTGCATGTCACACATTCTCTAACATAAGTTAAACAAGCAGGTTAAACAGAACAAACAATATAAGTATATATATATATATATATATATATATATATATATATATATATATATATATATATATATACACACACATAATATATTAAAAATAAGAGAGTAATAGTTCAGATAAAAAGAGCAGAGTAAGTACAGTGGCATGTAGAGCCAGAGGTGTAATGTGGAGAGAGTCAGGGTGGTTTTCCTTGTTGACAAGGCTAGTGGCAGAGGGGAAAAAACTGTCCTTGTGACGTGAGGTTTTGGTCCTGATGGACCTCAGCCTCCTACCAGAGGGGAGTGACTCAAAGACTTTGTGTCCGGGGTGGGAGGGGTCAGCCACAATCTTTCCAGCACGCTTCAGAGTCCTGATGGCGTAAAGGTCCTGGAGCGGCGGCAGATTGCAGCCAATCACCTTCTCAGCTGACCGAATGACACGCTGCTGCCCTTGTCCTTGGCTGTGCTAGCAGCGTACCAGATGGTGATGGAGGATGTGAGGATGGACTCAATGATGGCTGTTTAGAAGTGCACCATCATTGTCCTTGGCAGGTTGAATTTCTTCAGCTGCCGCAGGAAGTACATCCTCTGTTGTGCTTTCTTGACGAGGGAGCTGATGTTCAGCTCCCACTTGAGGTCCTGGGAGATGGTAGTTCCCAGGAAGCGGAAAGACTCCACAATGTTAATTGTGGAGTCACAGAGGGTGATGGGGGCAGGTGGGGCTGAATTCTTCCTGAAGTCCACAAACATCTCCACTGTCTTTAGAGCGTTGAGCTCTAGGTTGTTTTGCTTGCACCACTTCACCAGGTGGTCAGCCTCCGATCTGTAGGCGGGCTCGTCTCCATCAGAGATGAGTCCGATGAGGGAGGTGTCGTCCGCAAACTTCAGAAGCTTGACAGACTGGTGACTGGAGGTGCCGCTGTTGGTGTACAGGGAGAAGAGCAGAGGAGAAGGAACGCAGCCCTGAGGGGATGCGGTGCTGATGGTCTGTGAGTCGGAGATGTCTTTCCCCAGCTTCACATGCTGCTTCCTGTCAGACAGGAAGTCAATGATCCACCTGCAGGTGGAGTCAGGCACACCAAGCTGAGAGAGTTTCTCCTGAAGCAGAGATGATGGTGTTAAAGGCAGAGCTGAAGTCCACAAACATGATCCTGGCGTAGGTTCCTGCGGAGTCCAGGTGCCGGAGGATGTAGTGTAGGGCCAGGTTGACTGCATCGTCTACAGACCTATTGGCTCTGTAGGCAAACTGCAAGGGGGTTGTGGACTCCAGGAGGGGGTCAGTGATGGCTTTGAGGTGAGAAAGCACAAGGCGCTCAAAGGACTTCATAACCACAGAGGTCAGGGCGACGGGTCTGAAGTCATTAAGTCCTGTGGTCCTTGGCTTCTTGGGAACAGGGATGATTGTTGAGGTCTTGAAACAGGCTGGCACGTGACATGTCTCAAGTGAGGTGTTGAAAATGTCTGTGAACACTGGAGACAGCTGGTCAGTGCAGTGCTTCAAGCTGGATGGGGAGACAGCATCCGGTCCAGCAGCTTTCCTGGGGTTCTGTCTCCTGAACAGCCTGTTGACGTCTTCCTCATTGATGGAGAGAGTCGTCACTGAGGTGGGTGGAGAGGTGGAGGGGGGGACCTTTAAGGTGGGGGGAGGTGGAGGTGATGCACTGTAGCTGGAGCTGTTGGGCGGTGTCGCGGGGGATGGTGTCAGGACCGACCCATTGTCCATCAAAGCGACAGTAGAAGTCGTAAAATATTAATGCTTTGTGAGTGGATCTGTCAGTTTTCCACAAGTAGCCTTCGACTCTGCAGCTGTAGGTTGTATTTTGGTCACTAGATGCCGCTGGAGCTTTCCCCTGATGACATCTAATTTGTGGGGGTGCACCGGCCCAGGTTCGGAGACGGATTTCCAGCACATTTTGTAAATAGAATATTGAAACAATTTCTCACCTTTTGTTTTTATTCTGAAATATCCAAAAGATTTTGGACAGATTTTGAGTCTTACTTTTTTAGAACCCACTAACTTCGTGTACTCCTCTAACCTTAAAGATATAATCTGTTTCTATGATAATTCAGGAAATTGTGCTCTTGAGTATCTAATTAATCTCATCATTCTACAGTATATGCCAAATTTTATATTCACAAGCAAACATTTTCTAATTAATTTCCTTATTTTATACCTTTTCTCATAGAACTAAAATCTCCACTCAACTCATTTAGATTGTTAAACAACAAAAAAAAGTATTAAACTTGTGGAAACTGTAGAGCTTTTTTCCTTAAAACCTCTGACTAAATGTGAATTTATGTTTACATATAACTAGTCTCACTTTGCCAGACCCTTCTCCAAAGCGCGCTGAAGGAGGGTCTGGCTAGTCCACATAGCATTCGGGGATGGGAGGAAAACGTTCTCTGGTTTATTGGCATTTCTTTAAACCAATCTCAATCGTCACGGGCGGTGCTAAACTTGGCACAGAGCCACTGCAAAATAGTCATGTGAGAGAAAAGCTGTCTGGATTTACCCTGCAGAGATCTGAGGAGCAGATAGATAGATAGATAGATAGATAGCAATACAAGCTCCAACAATTACAACACAACAACCTAAAATCAAAGAGCTAAAAACATAGAGGCATCAATAAAACATAAATAGATACTTAATTAATATGAGGGGGGCCCTGCCCTGCAAGAGTGGTCTTAAATAGCCATAAATATATAGATGAAAGTGAAAGTGGGGGGGGGAACTATCACTTCTTTGCCCTCCTTTGTTGATTCAGCAGAGATATTGACAGAGGAACAAATGACTGTTTATATTTTTTCTTTCTGCAGTCTGGGACCCTATAGCGCCTCCCGGAGGGCAGGAGTTGGTACTCCTCATGGTTTTATTTCAGTTAGCCTAATAGCTGGTTTGATTTGCAATGAGAGATGATTTTATGGAAAGTACTCCATGCCGATCTCTAAGTATGGTGAAGGTATGTGATGATGTTAGGCTATTTTAATTCCAAAGGCCAAGGGAACATTATCAGGATGCATATTATCCTGGATCCATGAAATAACTGGCCTTTAAAAATAAAAACCTGCCTGCCTCTATGGGAATTTAACATAGGGGTGTACTTACTTATGCCCCCTGTATTTTAAGGAAGAACATTTATTTATTTACGATACATTATTCATTCACAAAGAAAATTGGTGTCCTTAAAGGTTGGATTTTTCCTAATTTTAAAAAAAATAAGGCATTAAGATCAATTTCTTAAAGATGATTTTTTTTATTCCTCTTTTTAGTCAATTTTATTTTTCACATGACTGTAGCCTACCTCGTTTTAAATTGTTTATGAGTCTGTTATTTTATTGTTTGTACAAATACATTTGTATTACGTTGTGTGTTTTTCAATCATATATTCATAAGAATTTACACTCGATGTGTATGCGCTATTGATGTTTACCCGATTCTTTGTATAATGCATTTTGTCAATAAAAAGAGAAGAAAAAGGTCGGAGACGGAGCAGGTCAGAGCCCCCCCGGGCCCGACGCCTGTGTGAATAAACGCTGTAGTGCAGTCTGAGTAATATTTTTACACTGCTGGGACAACACACACGCTCAACAACAATGTAACAATATGTTACAGCAGCTTCATCACTGCTTACTTTCTTGTCTCCATGGAAACCTTCAAAAAACAGTTGTTTGTTTGTCCTACAGCGCCTCCACCTGGAGGAGAGGAGCGAGGACCATCAATCCCAGCAGTCAATAGAGCACAATAGATACAGTAAACTAACAGGGTTTCTTTCACTCATTCAGTCAACTTGATGGAGAAGAGAAATTCCTCGAGACTTGATAGCTGTTTTTCACAGAAGACATTTTGATGTATGGATAATCAAATGGAAGAAGGCTCACTGTCACACTGCCATGGCTTACTGGCAGTGGTGGAAGAAGTATTCAGATCCTTTACTTCAGTAAGTAAAAGTACTAATACCTGTTACAACTAAAAGTCCTGCATTGAAAATGTTACTTAAGTAAGTATTATCAGAAAATGTAGTTAAAGTATTAAAAGTAAAAGTACTCAATGCAGAAAAATCCTCCCATTTTAGAAAGTGGAAAGGATCCAAACAGTTGTGTGTTTAACGGTCTAATCATCTCAGCTGGACTTGTAGGCCCTTATATTGTTGGCTAGTTTCATTTATAATAAAACATCAGATTTTATAAAATACATGTGTTTTGTGTGCAGAAATCTTGATGTGTAAAGTAACTAGTAACTAAAGCTGTCAGATTAATGTTGTGGAGTAAAAAAAGTACAATATTTCCCACTGAAATGTAGCGTAGTAGAAGTAGAAAGTGGCATGAAAAGAAGAAAAGTAGTAAATACAAGTACCTCAACATTTGGACTTAAGTGCAGTACTGCGGTAAATGTACTTAGTTACATCTCTGCTTACTGGGACACTTGAAGAACACGGCCATGTTAATGTTATCAGTAACACATCCTGTACTGTTCCTGTTGTGACCACTCAACATGTCTACTGTGAAAAAATCCCTTTGGCTTATTAGAGCTGTGTAGAAATAAGCAAAAAGGGTCATAAGTCTCTAATGTTACAATAAGCCAGCAGGTCTGCAGATGAACTTGATGTTTGTTGTGGAACCATTCCATGTGTTGATTAAGAGATGTAGAGAAGATTCATCCAGGAATTCCTTCCTTTATTTATTTATTTTAAATAAAGTGTTACCATCTGTTGTGTGTTAAACATGACATACAACTTTACATATGAATACAAAAATAAGCCTTCCATCCGTTTTAAAATTTTCTTGGTGGAAGTTTGTCATAAGTCATGTTTCTATCAACATATTTGTATGCGCATTTTGAAGTATCGCATTAGAAAATGTTGATGGAAACGGCAAAATTCGACAAAACTGTTTTTTTTTTTGTTGCCTTTTTCGAAAAAGAGTGAATGCGCGAAATGGGAGATGGAAACAGCTTTGCTGAATAAGTTGTGATGTAGCGAACATGTAACTCACATGACTATAGTCCAGGTATCCATCGGATGGGGGAAGGATCGGGATATGGGTCCCATCCAGTGCGCCGTACACTTGTCGCACAAGGTGCGTAGTGGAGTTGCGGTGCGCTATTGCCTGTGCCTTAGCCACGCCGACTAAATTGACAGCTTGAATCGTATGGCCCTGCACACCGAGTATACACAGCGGTGAACAGTTGTCTCGCTGACAACAAATGTCTCTGCCACAACCCTGTATTCTGCACAGGTGGCCAACTTGTACAATGCTACCTCTCTCCATTTAGCCAAAGAACTTAGCTTCTAAACTCTTTGATTTAGCTAGCCGGTTTGCTAACTACAACCATGCGTAACGTCAACCTTTGATGAAACTACGCTTTGCGGAGTCTAGTTTATTCGCTCTAAACTAGGGATGCACCGAATCCATTGGTTAAGATTCTGCCGAATCCGAAACCGAATACTGAATCCTACTCTGATCCTACTCCCATCCTCAGTCCATTAACACAGTTGACACATTAATGAAGTAAACAAAGTCCACAGCAGTGTACGTATTTTTCATTTGTTAGGGTCCTTGCCACCACGAGACAAATCGGCATTGCAAATTGAACTTGAGTCGCATTCTTTTGACTGAAAGTACTGCCAAACAACACTATTGTCAATCTTTTGAGAGCACAAAGGTACGGTGGCCAACAGGGGCAAATGAACTGCAACGTTAGGAAACACACGCAAATAGACAAAACACAAGCAAATTAAGGAAACATCTGCATTCATTTGACAACACATGCGCAGCAAGCATTTAGCAAACACGCTGCATATACACACAACACAACCAATTACACAAACGCACTGCAAATACAGAAACGATGCAAAAAGAAAAGCACACAACCCCCGAAAACAAAGAACGGAAGTTCTCCAGGCCTCTAGGGAGAGCGTGAAGTGGAACAGCTTGATTTGAGAAGAGAGAACTCTCTGCCTTTTTATTACCACGAGTTTACAGACATGTCTCTGCTGATTGGGTATCACCTGTGACCTGAGCCAACAAACTAGAGACACACCCACCATACGAGAGAAAATATTTCTCAAACATCGACTTAATATTTAAAGTCTATGATCTCAAAGCAGTTGCACACCGATTCCCAACGTGCCCAGGCCATGGCCCTGGCTCTCTCTCTCTCTCTCTCTCTCTCTCTCTCTCCCTCCCTCCCTCTCTCTCTCTCCCCCTCTGTCTCCCTCTCCCTCCCTCTCTCTCTCTCTCTCTCTCTCTCTCTCTCTCTCTCTCTCTCTCTCTCTCTCTCTCTCTCTCTCTCTCTCTCTCTGGGGTCGAAAATCAAGCTGTTAGCACTTAGGGACCGTTCGATATTTATGGAATGGACCACCAGAGGAAAATAGGGGAGGGTCATGTCTTTTTATTCTTTGTTGAGGGGAGGGTCATCCAATTAGTTTTGTCTAGGGGGAGGGTCACCCAACTTTTGTATTCATGAGAACAGCAACATTTCAAAGTGGCTTGTTTGGTGCATATTTATCCATGTAGCTCCATGTAGCTCTCTCAGTCTCGGCCACTATCGCTAGCAGATGGATCCCTCCCTGTTTAATCAGCCAGACAATTTGAACTGTAGCTTTAGAGACCGTGGGATTTCCCAAACTGAATAAATCCCGCTTGCACATATAAACACAAAACTGCATTGCTAGCTCAATCGTGTTGTAACTAAGAAATCTGATGAAAAAATAATTGTATTCATTAGCATGATTACCGTACTGTTAATTTCAGAAAACATCCAAAACACCGTACGAAAACATAACGGACCAGATGCAAGCTTTTATTTTGAAAAGTCAAAGCTTGTGGACTGCACCAAGCCGGGAAGGCATGAGACGGGTGGTCTCCAGGCTGCAGCCATAACCGACTCAAATATCCTTAGCATGCAAGCTCCCGAATTGACGCTCGTCTGAGAAATGGAGTTTTGGATAATGTTCAGCTTTGGCAGCTTTACTTATGCTAAAATATACAATGACTGAGGAAGCCTAGTGACGAGTCCATAGCAACCAGTGTTGAATGTCTTATTACCCAGTGTGCTTTGCTGAATGGTCTCAGTGTTTTATTGTTTTATTTCATGTGAATACTGGTTTACTAGAGGAGTAACTTAGTATTTGAAGTATTGCAGTGATGCATGAAGTGTGCATTTAGTTTCCATGCTTATTGTGTTTCCACAACAATGTTAGTGAGTAAATCTACTGAAATGGCCACCACACCATAACAGAGGAGTGGGATGCGTAAGATGAGAATGCAGAGATTTAGTCATATGCATGATGGCTGTAAAAAAAACAATGGCTATCTGCATGGCTTTGCCAAGCATAAATCAGTACAGAAGACATCAATACATTTTTGGGTAGGGTTATCCCTTTTTTCTTTTTTTTTTTAGAGATGACCCAATACTGATACCAGTAACAGTAGAAATCATATCACATCAATACAGGGATAGTAGTATAAAGTTGTTAAAACATAATAAACTATATGACACACTGGTATCAGATCGGTACTCGGTATCAGCCGATACGTGAGTTCAGGTATTGGAATCGGTATCAGGAAGCAAAAAATTGTATCGGGCCATCTCTTTTTTTTTTCATATCATTTCAGAAGGTCATCCAAAATGTATTGCTGGGGAAGGGAGGGTCAGGTGTATTTTGACCAAAGATCCCCAAATTCCTCCGGTGGCCCCTGAAATAAATAACGAACAGTCCCTTAGCGCTCCCCGTGGAGGCCTGGAGAACTTCTATTGTGTAAACTGGATGCATGCTTTTTTTCGGGGGTTGCGTGCTTTTCTTTTTGCATCGTTTCTATATTTGCAGAGCGTTTGTGTAATTGGCTGTGTTGTGTGTATTTGCAGTGCATTTGCTAAATGCTGCGCCTGTGTTGTCAAATTAATGAAGATGTTTTCTTAATTTGCTTGTGTTTTGTCTATTTGCGTGCGTTTTTCATTAAGTTGCAGTGGGTCGGATAAAGGCCGTCGGATAGAAATACAGAATTTAACTTAAGGGTTAAGGATGATTTTATTTTTTTTATACAAAGTATAACTATCTATTTTACTATTTCAAATTACGAATATTTTAACAAACTCTTCTCAGAAGTTTGATCACAGATTTGTGGCGTTGGCACATCAGGGTAAGTTTGATTAAAGCCACTGTCATTTTCTCTGGTGAACAGCGTTCTGTGAAATGTCAATCAAAGGCAAATTTATAAACTTCATTTTACATTTTGTATGAGTGATGGATGTTATTCTTTTTATTTACATTTGAGCCATAATCTTCCTCTTGATGATTATTTATGGATGTATCCTGAATTGTGAACTTTGGAAGTCCGTTTAAATATATATTGAACACTATAAATGAATCATTCATTATTGATGTTTGATAGTAATAAGGATTGAGATTTGACTGTAGTGAAGGTTTGCAGAAGCGTGATGAATTAGTGGTATGGGTGCTATTTTATCATTGGATGACAGTTTTAACTTTACTTGTTATCTGACATTATCAAACTTTGTTTACTGGACATCAAGACTAAAAATGTAATGATAAATGAATGCTCATTTTTATTTTCTCTAGTCCCGTTACCTGAAATAACAACTTAATTGTAATACTATCAGTATATATCAATACATGTTTTCTCTGGGTCTTGATGTAAACATGCCTGTAACCATGAACAGAATAAGTAGTTCAGAAAACACATAGATGATTTTAAAATCATATGGGGATAACAAAATATGCTCATACTGTATCTACTTTTTGTGAAACCCATTATTCTGAAACTACTGAAGATACTATTACAACATGACCTGCACATAAAGAGTACACAGTTTTGTAAACGTGAAAACGTTTTCACACGTTGCATACAAATACCTCAAACCACTAACTGATTAAACAAAAAGGAACTATTTGCACTGCCTGCTGGTAAGTTTGTGTTTTTAGAGCGGCAGACCTTAATCTTATGTTGAGTCAAATCTGCCACTGATGTCATGTCTTTTGAAATGTCTGGATAACATTAGTAATAATAGACTACTAATATGTAAATGAACCAGTGAACATATACAATAAAACTGAATAATGGCTTACAAAAAAAAAACAAAAAAAAACACACAAACCCTCCACAGACCTCCACAGAGAGAGCTGTATTTCCCAGATCCAGAGCCATTCTCCAGAGAATAAAGCAGGTGCAGTGGGTTCTTATTACCATGCTCCATGGTGTTTACCCAGCCTCATGTTATATATTGTAGTAGTATTAGGGTTGCTTTCACACCGGAGCAGTTTGGTCCCTTTTTTACATTCGTGGGATAGTCCGGTTTGTTTGTGGTGGTGTAAAAGCTCATTCGAACTCTGGTGCGGACCAAACAACCAAACTCTGGTCCACTTAAAAACGGGGGTCTCGGTTCGCTTCCAATTTCAACATTGCACACCATTTACAGACTTATTTATGATTTAATGAATGATAACATTGAAATTCATAACCTATTAAAGGAACACGCCGACTTATTGGGACTTTGTCTTATTCAACGTATCCCCCAGAGTTAGACAAGTCGATACATACCCTTCTCATCTCCATGTGTGTCGTAACTCTGTCTGACGCACCCACCGCTAGTCTAGCTTAGCACAGATCCTGAAGGTAACCGGCTCCAATAGTCTACTGCTCCCAATAAGTGACAAAATAACGCCAACGTTTTTCCTATTTACATGTTGTGATTTGTATAGTCACAGCGTGTACAAATAACAAGGTCACATGAGACACAGACATCTTCAAACCGTATACATACTCTGAACTATATTCTCAGAAGGCGAAGCACTGCTACTTCTGCTACTTGGGCGGAGTGATTTGAGATGAGAAGGGTATGTATGGACCTATCTAACTCTGGGGGATACGGTGAATAAGCTAAAGTCTCCATAAGTCGGCGTGTTCCTTTAAGACCATACATCGCTCGTCAGTGCGCGTGACAACACATCTTATGCTGCGTTCATAGCATAGACAGTATATAAACTGGACCAACAGATCCCGTTGCTCTAGACGGAGACCAGTGAAGGATATTAGAAGCACTTTTCCGGTGATGGCTGAGCGTTACTGCGCAGCCGCCAACTGAGCTCGAAGACGTAGATGTGACGTGAGCAACCTGTCTGAAAAGTTGTAAGTCTTCTGGTAGCTGTTCCAAGAGAAATCGCGAACATTCCCAATCTTACAGAGTCGGAGAGCGTAGGTATGTATAAGGAGATAACATAGGCACAGGCTAATAATTGCTAACTAAAATGCTAGCTAACATTAGTAATTAAACTTAAACAGCGAATGGAAGTCAAAACTGCCTGAGAGCTTCTCCTGTACTATACGGTAATTCCTCTACTATGCAACAGTAAGTCGCGTGGTTATGACACAATCGTTAGCCTATTTTTACAAAAACGTCTACAACGGAGCCGTAACGTGAGTGTAAGGTAATGGAGCCTTTTATACATTGTTGTGTTTCTTTAGAAATAAACAATGGACAAATAAAGTCTTTAAACGCTTCAGATGTAAAGTTATTCGCTGTCAAAGTGACGCCAAAATGAATGTCGGTCAATGGAATGCTAACGGGAGGTGATGGCTTATTAGCATCAAAATGGCGCCATAGGAGCTACGCGTTCCGAGGAGACGCTTACCCCCTTGGTTCATAGACATCGGAAAAACATTTTTCAGAGTGAAAGCGTCACCATTCACGTCACTTCCTGTGGGAATCAGAGGTGGGAAACTCAGGCTGGATTTTGCTAACCAAGTTTCCCAGTTGGTGATGTGTTGTTGACAACTGACTTTTGATGTAGGCGACTTTGGTTCACTGAACATATTTCAATGACAATAAACTGTTTATTGTGGATAAAGGCCTCTGCCAAGAAACATACACAGACATAACATGTTTCAAATTATTCATAAATATGATATATAAAAAAACTACACCTTATCCGTGTCCTTTCCCGTTAGTTGTCCTGCAGATAACACAAACAAACACCTGTCCACGTGCTGTTTCTATGCTCGTATAAGAAAACAGCAGCAAATCCTTTGTTATTGTGGCCTCCATGTTTTCACACACCTGATGCTCTAGGCTACGGCCAACCGTTGGTGGCAGTCATGCAACAAGTTGTTATGCCAAACGCCAATATAACAGAAGAAGAAGAACACGCATCCCGACCATGTGAACGCTGGCAGTCGGAAAAACAACGTAATCACTGGGGCGGTGCCTGTTATTCCCAGGTGGCATGCACGCAGCATAAATCTCCCCCTCATCAGGGTCCGCCCTCTCCGTCACTCGCTGTCTGTCAGCTGCTCACATTTTTTGCCTTCTTGTAAAATATTAGAAACACTAAAGCAGAATCAGAAATCTGTTTAGAATTATCTTAATGAATAATGCAACAAGGACGAAGCATGCTAAACTGCGCTGTTTGTTTATTCTTAATGGAATGGATCGCAAATGGATCCGAATGAAGAAACGTTAAAAAAAAAAAAAACTCAACCTATAGCTCCCTCAGCCAAATAGTGTGGGTAACAGATCAAGGCAGCAACATAATCAACGCCCTGGAACCATATAGGAGACTTTCTTGTCTCGATCACCTAATTAATACTGTCCTTCGCCACGATCTGCATGCCGACGCACTGGCCGACAACGCGCCGGATATGAGAGACCATATCTGCTGCTGAAGGACTCGTGAGATATCTGAAACAATCTGCCCTGGTTGCGCAATTATCGAAGACAGTGCTACAGATGGGGGAGACACATTTTAGCACAGTTTACCTCCCACTCAAGTCAGTGCAGGACATACACCCAGAGCTACGGGAGAAGCTGGAGAGGCATAGCTTTCTCCCCACCCAATTAGGCTAATAAAGTAATGATTAAAAAAACACAAATGCTTGATCAAGGGCCCGGCCCGGCCCGCCCTGAGGATAGTGGCCGGAAATATCGTCAAGTTTGGGCTCGGGCTTGGCAGAGAATCTAAACTCTACTACCGCCTCAGAACAGGAACCCATAGAATTGGGCCAAGCCTATCTAACTCTGGCAAAGCGATCTCGTATGAGAAGATCCGGTAAGGGCCGATGTTGTAGAGGAAAAGGTCATTTTCTCGCCGCCTGCCCAAAACACCGGGCTTTCCAGTAGCTGTGGGGATATTGGCGAGCCTTAATGATATTCCCACCTCTGATCTGTCTCTTATGTAACTCCAAGGCACCTTGTGTTCGTCTCAGTTGGCCCTGTCTATTTTTGCTTTGATCGATTCAGGTGCCGAGGGCAATTTTTTAGATCAGAAACTAGCCAACTAATGACATTGGATCCAGAGAAAATAAAAACAGTGGCAGGGCAGCTGGTCCTCAGTTCTGGTAAGCAGCTTTAATTCTTCCTGGGCTTTACAAACTTTTACAAACGCTTAATCATGGCCTACAGTAAGGTGTCATTCCCTCTCACACAACTCACCGCTGTTAAGGTTCCCTTTTCCTTGTCCCCTAAAGCAACAATGCTGCAAGGTCTAGAAGGACACCCAGGCAGCTCTGCTCCGCTCTTCGGAGGGTAACCGCCGCATAGCTGATCACCATCGGGCACCACCAGCTCCTGCGTACGAACGAGGTCAGAAAGTTTGGCTTTCCCCCAAGAACATTCCCCTAAAGATTGTCTCTAAGAAACTTCCCCCTGGTTCATTGCTCCCTTGTCAGGCTGACATTGCCCCTTCTGTATTGAGCTCTGTTTCCCTGTCGAGATCTGTTCACCCCTACCTAAACGGGAAAAACCTTAACCCTATGTTAATAGTTTTGCTTGTGTGCCTTAGGTCGCCGCTCTGGTGAGAGGATTTTTTTTTTTTGTATTGATAGTAAAGTGCTGCATTTACCAATAACAGGTTAATACTATTAAAACCCTGCTGTAAATTGACAGCCATCATTTACAGTGGATGTTTTTCTATTACCCATTATCTGAAACATAGATCCCAATACAAAAATGACCTGCACATAAAGAATTTTAGTTTTTGTAAATGTGACAACATTTTCACATGTTGCAAACAAATACCTCAAACCACTAACTGATGAAACAAAGAGGAACTACTGACACTGTCTGCATGCACGTTTGTGTTTTTAGAGGGGCAGGCCTAATTCTTATCTTATGTTCAACCAAAGTAAGTAAAATGTATTCATAAATAAAGCTCCACCTCTTTCTGTATGCAGATATACACTGAGGATGGCACACAGGATTATAAGAGCAGAGAGCCGACAGGCAGGAAGACAGACGGAGACGCAGAGAGACAGTCCACATGAACATGGGTCACCTGTTGCTGCTGCTGCTGCTGTGGAGCTCAGGTAATAAGGAATAATAATAATAATAATAATAATAATAATAATAATAATAATAATGCATTTTATTTATGTAGTGCTTTTTTACAACACTCAAAGACACTTTACAGATTTAAAAAAGAGGAAATCCACCCACTAATGATAGGTAGGACTGTGCTTTAAAGACTACATGTTATTCAATCATTTCTGTTGAATCTTCAAATCAGAAGCTCACACACACACACACACACACACACACACACACACACACACACACACACACACACACGCCATACAATACATGGGCGCGTGCATTGCACACTGAAAAGGCGAGTTGGATAATCTTAACTGGGGGGTGGGTGTCCCTCTCCAGATAATTAGTGCCTTAACATGCGGTTTGATGCTTTTGCATGGCTATTATAACTTAATAAAATGAACAAAATTATGGATACAGTCTTTGATTTCACCTACCAGAAGTTATTAAATATATTACTGTGAAAATCTAAAAGTACAGAAATTGTGTATGTTTAATAATAACCATGCATTGTTCATTAAAACTTGAGAATCTCTTTATGCCTGCAATTGCAAAGGCCAGCTGTAGTCAATCTCCGATAAACTGGCCTACATTCATCTTTCCAATCATTTCTACTACTACTAACAATCACCAGGACCTGAGGCTAATGTCTCAAAGATGATGTTGTTAGTTATCCTGCTGGCTTTGTTCACACACACAACACAAGCGCATATTAAAGGGTTTGTTAACCTTAATAAGGCATTGTTTTGGCTTTATATCCGGTAGCTTCAACTGGAATAGTTGCTGTAACTGTATATTGCATAATAAAGTAAGTGTTATTCTTAATAAAGCAACACAGAAGCTTAGAAAAGATTTAACAATGACATAATACTGTAGGTAAGTTAGTTAAACTCAAAAAAATTGTTTGTAATGCTATGATAAACATTTATAAGAAACTCATAAGGTTTTATTTATGTTCTTAAGCAGTCTATAATTTGTTAACAATTGCTTTTAAATGTCTTATAATCCAACAATAAATGTGTTTATGATGCTATTATAAACACTTATATTCTGTTCGAGGTTTCTGCCTGTTCAAAGGAAGTTTTTTCTCGTCACCGCCGTACTAAGTGGGGGAATTGTTGGGTGTCTTTAAATTACAGTTTTCTCTAGACCTGCTCTAACTGGAACTGTGATGTAGCGTAGCCACAAGTGTCAAAGATTGATTACAATGTGCGGAATTACTTTACGTTGCCTATTTACGTATGTATATTTATTTCTATTTCATCACCGGAGTCTGTACAGCATCAACAGGGCTCGACATTGTTGTTTATGTGTGTGTGACGTCAAAACTGTAACTGGGAGTACAACGATCTGGTACGAGTTCACGGGTAGTAAGTTACGGGTTTGACTGCCATTCCAGGGCACTTTCACGAGGTAGAAGGTTGTGAAAACACGAGTTACGGGTTGCCTGGAACGCAGCATAACAGTGCCTCCCTCCATTCTGCCTGCTCACCCACTCACCTGGCCGTCATCATCCGGCTGTAGCTCTGTTCATTTGCAGAGATGGCAAAAGTACTCACTTCCTGTACTCAAGTAGAAGTACAGATACTTGTGTTAAAAAATACTCTGGTAAAAGTAGAAGTACTGATTTAACTTCTTTACTCAAGTAAAAGTAACAAAGTACAGGCTTGGAAATGTACTTAAAGTATAAAAGTAAAAGTAGCCTTGCGAATGACAACCATTTTTTATGCAAAGCTACCTGGACCACACAAATGTTACTAGAGTGCAAGCTAAGAAATTTCAGTGGACATGGAAAAAAGGCTCTTTATATGCCATTGCCTACATTTTAAATGGATGTCTGCCAATAGGCCTAACACATCACATATATGATTATTGTGACAGAGACTGGGACTCCAGGTTAATAAGATTCTGACTGAGCAGCAAGATATGTGCAAGATATGAATTGTGATTCTGTGAGAATTCAAACATGAGTCCTCTAACTTACGTCTGAGAGGTTTGAGACATTAACGTTAACATTAGCCCAAAATAAAGTCGATTTGAGACAAGACCAAGCAACGTTATCGTTAACTTAAGTGGTCTAGAAAACAAGAACGGCATTAAGTAATGTTAACATTACTTACAGCACTGTTACACTAAATCAAGTTACTGAATTTGTTTTTAATATAAAGCTATACATGCAGATATTGTATCAGCTAGTATTAGATTATTTTCAAATAAACTGAACGCTCGCTAACCTTAACGTTACTCGGGTAACTTAACTAAATGCTAGCGAACCAAGGCGTCGTCGTTGCTAGCAGGAGCACAAATGTAACTGATCATTAAAGTAAACTTAATGAAGTTACTGAAACAAACAACAAATAGCTTTTGATAACAACAAAAAGATGCATTTACCCCTATGTGTGCTTGAAAGCCAGCAGTTCGTGGTGTTTCGGTTGGCACAATTTGCAGCAAATTATTTGAAACTAAAGTAACGAGCCAATTTTGTAAAATGTAAGGAGTAGAAAGTACTGTTCATCTCACTGAGTTCACTGAGGTGTTTCTGAGCTGCTAGAAGATTCTCTACAGAACAACCTGAGAAAGTTTGTTCTGTCTATATACAGATTGTTTATACAGATGTTTACCTTCTGACTTTCTTCTCAGAACTCCAGGCTGAAAGAAAACACAACTCAGAAGGTAAGTAGAGACACAATAAAGAATCATTATGGCAGAATCAGCAGTTACATTCTTTTACTGATTACTTTCTTGTTTCTGTTCAGAGTCTGTCAGGTTGGTGGGCGGAGACTGCACAGGAAAACTGGAGCTGAAACATCATGAAGAATGGAGACCAGTGAATGACCTTGACTCTGTCTGGACCCTGAGGACAGCTGCTGTTGTCTGCAAAAAGTTGGACTGTGGATCTGCTCTTTCTGTTAGACGGAGAAAAGATTCCTCATACAGATCTGTGTGGGAGATCAGGTCTTACTGTGTTGAGTCAGGATCTGCTCTGAGTGAATGTGCAACATCACATTTCTCGGACTACCTCCTGAATCTCACCTGCTCAGGTAAGCCCATCAGTGACATCATCTATGACAGCAATTCCACTAAACGATCCCAAATTGTCCCAGTTAGATAGCAAATGCTGTAAACATATTCTTTGTAAATCTTTACAATTATTCCCCGAAAGAATCAAGCAGGCCTGCCTTGCTGCCGATCGGTCATTTTCTGCGTGAAGCCTGCTAGCTCAAAATGTCTTGTTTCCCCTAGCAAGGGCATTTTGAGAATGGGGGTGGGGGGGCTGAAATCACATGCCAGATGTTAGGCTTTATCCTGAAAATGTACCTTTGTTGATCCAGACTATCCAGACATCAGTGACATCATCTATGACATTATCTATGTAGTAATGTACTCAGGTTGACACACACACACTTGCACCAGCTAGAATTGCAGCAGACTGTCTCCGTCAGCCATAATGGAGAAAGAAAATTAGAAGCTGAAATATATATCTGTTTATATGAAACATACCTGTCTGTCCCCTAGGCCAACCAGCAACCAGCCTGAAAGGACTCCTTCAGTGCCTGTCACTATCTACACTCCCACGTGGCGTCCTTCACCCTTCTTAAAAGGAGAGTCCAGCCCATATCCCTTTTAGATTTTAGGGATCATTTTCTAAACCAATTTTTATTCTGGTTTACAGATCTTCGAAGAAAAACAAGAAATAGTGAACACTTTTAAACTTGTCTGAGTGGAGAGAAAAGATTGTGGAGTACTTAAGCAGAAGGAACAGAATAGAGAAATATGCAGATGATTAAGCCGTGTTATTGTTTAAAAACACGTTGAAAGTGTTCAAAAATGGAAATGAATTGTTAGTGTATTAAGTATTAACGGTTAATGCCCAACAAAGTGTTCATTGTCAGGTAATAATGGACGACTGGGAGGACGGTTGCCTCCGCCGAATTTCAATAATACCTGACAATGTATCCATGGTCACGTGCCAAATAAATTTTTTTAACCATTATTAATATTTAAATTTGCTTTACAATCGAAATCTAAAGTTTTTCCTAACAATAACTCCATTTCCCTGGTTACGCCTGAGGGTTTTACTAATACCTGGAGAAGTCATTCCCATCCCATAAGGTTCTTATGCAATGCAAACATTCACTGCTCCAGTAAATAGGACGAACCTTAGATATGACTTGCTTACCCTTAGCAATGGGAGATAATTACATAGTCCGCTATCAATTCCCATTTTCATTTTCTTTTAATGTAGCACTTTAATTTTGAACGGTAAACAGTCTGTTTCACCGAAACTCCTTTAGTAGGTGTCCTATGAGTTTTTTTTATAGACACCCTGCAGCCAATCAGAATCGAGTACTCACCCAGACCATGGTATAAATGTAAATGTGATGGTCACATTTATGCAATCTGTGCAGATGTAAGGATATGTTTTGTTGTTAATGATGAACTTATTTTGGAACTGTGCTGAGTCCAGTTTGAATCACTGAACTGTTGTTTCATGATGTCTTTTTATTTTGTGTTTGGTGCCTTTTTTGTCTCTCTATTTGATCTTCTATCATCTCTCCAGACTCTGTCAGGCTGGTGAATGGGACCAGTCTGTGCTCAGGCAGACTGGAGGTGAAGACTAACCAGTCTACCCAGATGTGGTCCTCAGTGTGTGAGGATGACTTTGACCAGCAGGATGCAGAGGTGGTCTGTAGGGAGCTTGGCTGTGGAGCTCCTTCAGTCCTCCAGGGGGCGCTCTATGGCGAAGTGAAGGCTCCAATGAGGACCAAAGAGTTCCAGTGTGGAGGCCATGAGTCTGCTCTCCTGGACTGTAGAAGCTCAGGCTCAGATGGAAACGTCACCCGCTCACCTGGAAAAGCTGTTGGACTCACCTGCTCAGGTTGAAGAGGAGCAGCTTTGATTTGGTTCATTTCTGTTCTAATGAAATTCACTTTATTCTTTTACTGATGACACTCTTGTTTCTGTTCAGAACCAGTCAGGTTGGTGGGAGGAGTCAGCCGCTGTGCAGGAACACTGGAGGTGAAACATCAGGGAGACTGGAGACAAGTGTCTGACTTTAACTCTATCTGGACCCTAAAGACAGCAGCTGTCGCCTGCAGAGAGTTGGGCTGTGGCTCTGCTGTTTCTGTAGGACAGAGAAAAAAGTCCTCGATCAGATCTGTGTGGAGGATCTGGTCTGACTGTGTTCAGTCTGGATCTGCTCTGAGGGAGTGTGCAGCTTTAGTTTCCTCTTCCTACATCCTGGATCTCACCTGCTCAGGTCAGCCCATCCTTAGTCTCACATTGCCAGACCTATGTCCACAACACTGTGGAGTAATGTCTGGCTACATCACACATACATTCTGGGATAGAAGAAAAACACTGGCTTGTTTGCATTTATATAAACAAATCACAATATTCTTGGGCGGCGCTAAGTAGTGACGGTGGCTCTGCAAAATAGTCTCGGGAAGGACCTTGTTTTGGTGGAACATTTGCACCCCGCAAAATAAATTGTCACATACAATATTAAATGTAGTTAACTGTCACACAATACAGTAAAGTGAGCTTTTTAAATTAGCTGGATACATGGTTAAACCTCATTAGCTCTTACCAGTGTATTGCCGTGTGTACTTTGTCCACAGCAATCCTACCAATTGATCCCAAAACCTCCCAATTAGAGAGTAAACGCTGTAAACATATTCTTTGTAAATCTTTACAGTCATTCTCCGAAAGAACCAACCAGGCCTGTCTTGTTGCAAGATTAAAGTTTTCTTGCCATTTTCAGCGTGAAGCCTGCTAGCAAGTTTGTTGTTGTTTACCCTAGCGAAGGCATTTTGAGAACGGCAACACACAGAGAGTGGAAGGGGCCTGACTTCACGTGCCAGATGTCAGGCTTTATCCTGAAAATGTACTTTTGTTGATCCTGACTAGCCCATCAGTGACATAATCTATGACATCATCTATGCAGTAATGTACTCAGGTTGACACACACACACACACACACACACACACACACACACACACACACACACACACACACACACACACACACACACACACACACACACACACACACACACACACACACACACTTGCACCAGCTAGAATTGCAGCAGACTGTCTCCCTCAGCCATAATGGAGTCTGATGAGCTGCTCCCTTAGTAAATTCGGTGCTGAATGCACCAAAATATATCTGTCTATATGAAACATACCTGTTTATGTCTGCTGTCTGAAACCAGTCTGAAAGGACTCCTTCAACTTGATAGCTTTCTGAGCCACTGGCTTTCACCAGCAGGTTCTTTGGATGCCAGCATAATACGCACCAATGACCTACTTGCCAACTTTGAGGACCTCAGCTAAGCCTGGGGCTCGTCAGTATCTGCACACCCAAGCGTAGTCCTCCACCCTGGGAAACTCCTTAAAAGGAGAGTCCAGCCCCTATCCCCTTTAGATTGTAGGGATCATTTCCTAAACTGATTTTTATTTTGGGTTACAGATCTTTTCAGAAAAAAGAAAGACTGAAAACTTTTGAACTTATCTGTGTGGAGAGAAAAGATTGTTGAGTACTTAAAGGAGCATTCTGGTCGATTTCAACTCGTAGCTCTGTTGTTTGTAAATTTGGAGTTCTGTCAGTAGCGAGAAAAACGAAAACAATTGGTGTTGCCTACACCGTGTTATCCTCCTGCTACAGTTTGCACCAAGAAGGCTGAAACAGGGCACGTTTTAAACGTGCTTTTAGCCTCTTAACATGTTCGAAATGTCATTACAAGTGCCTACCCATGTGAAGTGATTCCTCCCGAGTGAACACAGTGAATCTGACTGCAGTAGATGTGAAAGAAATACATAAAAGTTGTGCTAATTCAGCTCAAGGGGGTAAGCTTCGTTCAGAGCTCGAACCTCCTATGGCGGCATTTTGATGCTACAAAGCGATCACCCGACGTTAGCATTCCATTGACTGCCTTTATTTTTACGTCACTTTGACAGCGAATAACTTTACATCTGAAGCGTTTAAAGACTCTATTTGTCCATTGTTTATTTCTAAAGAAACACGACAATGTATAAAAGGCTCCATTACCTTGTACCGCACGTTACTGCTCCGTAGTAGACGTTTTGTAAAAATAGGCTAACGATTGTGTCATAACCACGCAACTTACTGTCGCATAGTAGAGGAATTACCATATAGTACAGGAGAAGCTCTCAGGAAGTTTTGACTTCCATTCGCTGTTTAAGTTTAATTACTAATGTTCACTAGCATTTTAGTTAGCAGTAATTAGCCTGTGTCCATGTTATCTCCTTACATATACCTACGCTCTCCGTCTCTGCAAGATTGGGAATGATTGAGATTTCTCTTGGCACAGCTACCAGAAGACTTCCAACTTTCAGACACGTTGCTCACGTCACATCTTACGTCGTCTCTCTCAGTTGCGCAGTAACGCTCAGCCATCACCGGAAAAGTGCTTCTAATGGCCTTCGCTGGTCTCCGTCCAGAGCAACGGGATCTGTTGGTCCATTCTTATAAACTGTCTATGATTCAGCTCTGTTTAGTTCCGGTGTTGAGAGACGAGTGCTTCGGGACCGTCTACAAACTACAACACCGAAAAGAGATACAAAAATATCTTCAAAAATAGGCATTATTTTTTAAAAGTAAGTGCTAACTTACTAACTAGCAGGAGACAAGTTATAATTTAGGTAAGTTTGGAGACACTACCTTATTTAATCATTAAATTAATAAATATTTTTGTTACATCTCTTTTCAGTGTTGTAGTTTGTAGATGGTCCCTAAGTCTAACCGGAACTAAACAGAGCTGAATTAGCACAACTTTTAGGCATTTCGTTCACATCTACTGCCTACCATCAACTGTCAGATTCACTGTGTTCACTCGGGAGGAATCACTTCACATGGGTAGGCACTTGTAATGACATTTCGAACATGTTAAGAGGCTAAAAGCACATTTAAAACTTGCCCTGTTTCAGCCTTCTTGGTGCAAACTGTAGCAGGAGGATAACACGGTGTAGGCAACACTGATTGTTTTCGTTTTTCTCGCTACTGACAGAACTCCAAATTTACAAACAACAGAGCTACGAGTTGAAATCGACCAGAATGCTCCTTTAAGCAGAAGGAACAGAATAATAAAAATAACATTGCTGCAGTCTGTGGTGTTATAAACTATGTGTTCTGTTGTTAATGATGAACTTATGTTGTAATTGTGCTGTTGTTTCATGACATCTTTTTTGTGTTTGGTGCCTTTTTTGTCTCTCTATTTGATCTTCTATCATCTCTCCAGACTCTGTCAGGCTGGTGAATGGGACCAGTCTGTGCTCAGGCAGACTGGAGGTGAAGACTAACCAGTCTACCCAGATGTGGTCCTCAGTGTGTGAGGATGACTTTGACCAGCAGGATGCAGAGGTGGTCTGTAGGGAGCTTGGCTGTGGAGCTCCTTCAGTCCTCCAGGGGGCGCTCTATGGCGAAGTGGAGGCTCCAATGAGGACCAAAGAGTTCCAGTGTGGAGGCCATGAGTCTGCTCTCCTGGACTGTAGAAGCTCAGGCTCAGATGGAAAAGTCACCTGCTCATCTGGAAAAGCTGTTGGACTCACCTGCTCAGGTAGAAAAGGAGCAGCTTTGATTTGGTTCATTTCTGTTCAAATTTACTTTATTCTTTTGCGGACGACTCTCTTGTTTCTGTTCAGAATCAGTCAGGTTGGTGGGAGGACTCACTCGCTGTACAGGATCACTGGAGGTGAAACATCAGGGAGACTGGAGACCAGTGACTGTCTCTGGCTGGACCATTAAGGTGGCAGCTGCTGCATGCAGAGAGCTGGGCTGTCCGTCTCCTGTTTCTGTAGGACCGAGGAAAGAGTCCTCAGTACGCTCTGTTTGGATGATCAGCTCTGACTGTGTTCAGTCTGGATCTACTCTGAGGGAGTGTGCGGTGTCAGATTCCTATTCCTCCATCCTGAATATCATCTGCTCAGGTAAGCCCATCAATGACACAATTATGGATCATGTATGACAGAAATACCTGCCTGCCGAAATGCTTAACTGCTTATCTGCCTTGGCGAGCTGCCTACCGAAATGCATACCTGCCTGCCTAACTGCCTGTCAAACTGCTAAACTGCCTGTGGAACTGTCAGGCTGCCGAACTGCCTGCTGAACTGCCTGCCGAAAATTGCTGAACTGTCTGCCGAACTGCCTTCCTACCTGCTGAACTGGAAATATTGTCTCCATGTCCACATGGACATTTAACTGCCACTCTTCATTCCCTGTAGGCTATGTTGCTTTTTAAATTATGTATTGTATAAAGTATTGAGTGTTTTCTATAATGTTTTACTTTAAATGGTCAGAGAGGCTGTTTGTAAACTTTTTCCAGTAATATCACTACAGCTAATATCGTCAGACATTTCAGCAGCAAAACTAACTGTAATTATAAAATTGACCGAGGAAACAGAACTGCACCTTTATAGCTTCTGAAATAATCCTTATGAAGTTAAGTTGCTGTTTCTCAAGCTTCTCTCTGGGGACACTATTAAAGCTGTCCGACAGCAGCTAAAGCTAAAGCTTCAACTTTAGATAAAGTTAAAAATATATTCCTTGTAAATGTATTATTTCACCCACCCACTATTAATCAGAATGTTAATATGATCAGACCAGTCAATATTATCTCTCTCCCTCTTCTCCACTCTCTCTCTGTGTCACACCTCTTTGTTTACATGCCACAGGTAAAAACAGGCAAAGCAGAGGATACATCAGTGTATCCTCGATTATAGCTCTTCCCGGGAACCTCCTTGATCCTCGCTCCTCAATGTGCGTTTTAGCAATTGGGACGTGGCTAATAGTGTTAATGCTAATGCTAATGGCATTGATAACTAAGCCAAACAGTGCTGTCACTAGTATTTTAGAGGGTATAAGCAACCGGTTTCTTACATCCTTCTTTTGATTCACAGCCACAGTCTGTCACTCCCTCTCTAACGTTACTAAGTCTCTACTGTAGCTTTGTGCTCTTAGATCTCACAATGACTGAATCTCACTTCCCATAAAATGCATCCAAAGTTCCTTCACATGCCTCCGTTCCTCACATCTTAGTCCCTCCCACCGAGGAAGCATGGGGGAGAGGGAGGAAATCATGCGAGGAGAGAGGAAATGAGGAAATGTGTTTTTAGAGGGATGATGAGACGTCCTTTCCTCTGAAGTGTCATGTGAATTTGTGAAGCTTTATGGGCGAAGCTAGCAACGGCTTTCTGCGGCACGGCTTCCAGGAAGGCTGCTCTCCTGTTTCCTCGCTCATAGCTCCTCAGCGATCCCACAGAGATCCTCGCTCCCGCCTTTACCAAGAGGCCCAGAACAACTTCTGGTTCAACCGTGTAGCTGTCAAATGACAGAAGTGAGATTCATATATATGTATATAGGGACAGAGTATGTTTAATAACCCTGCTATAATCCTGCTTATTAGCTTTTTAACTTCTAAGAGTGATAGGTGTAAGCGATATGTGTCCATGTTAAAGTGATTTTAGATTTCAGGTCCCTACAGTTTGTGTTAAATGGGAGCTGTTGGACTCATGATGTTGTGTGATGTGAGATCTCTCCATGTGTTTGATCAGATCCGAGGCCTTTTATCATCAGAGCGGTTGTCCTGCTGCTGACTTTGCTGTTGGTGAACGCTGCTTTTTACTTCTACTATAAGGTACGGACACATGCTTGTTGTTTAGACAACTGGTCCCCAACCTGGGGGTTGCAAGGCCTTCTTCATTTTAAGGGGTGTAAGACAACTTTTTAAACCAACTAAATATTATGTAAACACATCATAACAGCGTTCACACAGCCAAGTAACCGTTAGCGACAGACATTTAAGAACCATGAACAGAGCATTTTGGAAATCACCACCACAAACAAGAAATATTGTTAATAAATAATATTATTAGATAAGCACAGGGGCATATTAATTGTTATGGTTTATTTGGGAAAATGGTCATTATGCCGAATTACAGTAAATGTACATAATGTTATACAGACACATTATAACATTTATAACATTTACAGATGGAGCGATAATTCTTCATGATGACCGTTTTACCAAATAAACATTACCACCATAAACATGTGGCATACAGTGGCTGTGGTGGCCAGAATAATATCAGTTGGCACGGTGGCCTAGATTTTTAATACCTTACCCGATGATGATCGCTTTACTTGAAACAACTGTTCATGTCACTTGTAATGCTATGAAATGCCTCTCAAAAGCCTTGATGTTCTGGGGTGCCCTGGTAACTCACCTGTTTGAGCCTGCGCCACATGTACCAAGGCTCAGTCCTTACCGGAGCAGCCCGGGTTTGAGTCTGACCCGCGGCCCTTTGCTGCATGTCATTCCCCCTCTCTCTTCCTGTCTGCAGATGTCCTCTTAAATAAAGGCCCCAAAAAGCCACGAAAATTACCTGGAGGGGGGATTTGCAGCCATTTTTGACTCAAGCCTATTAATTAATCCTAAACATTAACTAAATTATAACATTACAGCCAATTATATTTGTTATTGTGTACCACACTCCAGGTCTGTATTCTGAATTTTTATCTGAATTCTCTGAGTTTTTATCAAGTTTAGTCCTTAAAGCTTTAGTGCGTAACTTTTTTATATTAATGAACGTCCGTTACATTCAAGCCATTGCCAAATGAGTTGCTACAAAGATAATTAAGACTATCAGCTCCACACAACTTTTTCTGTATTTCTCAGGATTGGCTATGTTCAGAAGATTGTGTTGTCCGGCGACTTTCCCGCGCAGAAGCTTGAGTGAAGATAATTAACTCTTCTGCATGCGTGATCAACGAAGGCTTGTATCATGTGGACGCGCCGTGGGGGCAACATAAACTACGCACTATAGCTTTAGATCAGACAAAGTTACTGTTGTAGGTGATTTTAATATTCGTGTGGACGTTGACAACGACGTTGGCTTAGTATTGTGTTTATCTCACTACTAGATTCAATTGGTTTCAGTCAGTGTGCATAAACCCACTCTCTGTTTCAACCACACCCTCGACCTTGTGCTAGCATATGGCATCGAAATTGAAGATTTAAAAGTATTTCCACAGAATCCTTTATTATCAGACTATTATCAGACAGATTCTTCAATAACTTTTGAATTCTTCTAACCTGACTTTATGACATTTGATAAAAGTTTTTACACTAGATGTCTATCTGATAGTGCTATAGCTAAATTGTGGCTTCTAACAGTGTGCTTCTAACAGTATTTAATTCAGTGCCATGCCTTCATATAACAGAGGACTCCTATGTTAACTTAAGTTGACCAAATTGATCATTTTGTAGAGAGTGCTACGGACAGCTTTAGACTCTGTTGCTCCTCTCAAAATGAAGATAATGAAACAAAAGAAATTAGCACTTTGGTATAACTCCCAAACCCGCCAATTAAAACAAACCTCACGTAAACTTGAAAGTATATGGCGTTCCACCAATCTGGAAGAATCTCGTTTAGACTGGCAAGACAGTCTGAAAACATATAGGAAGGCCCTCAGAAATGCCAGGGCAGCCTATTACTCATCATTAATAGAAGAAAATAAGAACAACTGCTCTTGGGGGGGGTGAATGTTGGGTCTTTGTAAATTAAAGAGTGTGGTCTAGACCTACTCTATCTGTAAAGTGTCCTGAGATAACTCATGTTATGATTATACAGTATAGATAAAATTGAATTGAATTGCATCCAAAATCCCTTGTTTCACACAAACTTGCTGCAGTTATTGTATTCACTATGTGGGGTTAATTGTGTGCTGTCATGTCTCTCCAGGCCAGCAGGGGGCAGCAGACGGACACACAGGAGGGCATTGAGCTACATGATTATAACCTGGGTGTTCCTGCAGTTGAAGGAGAGCCAATTGAAGAGGAAGGAGCTCAGGGAGCAGAGTAGCACCTCCAAAGAGCTCATCTCACATCCAGATGGAGTTTAATGTGCAAGTTCCCTTGAAAACAAGAAGACAGGAATTATTATATTATGTTATATACTATATAGTAGAGATGGCCCGATACCATTTTTTGCTTCCCGATACCAATTCTGATACCTGTACTTGCGTATCGGCCGATACCGAGTACCGATCCGATACCAGTGTGTCATATATTTTATTATGTTTTAACAGCTGTGTACTACTATCCCTGTATGGATGTATCTTTGTTGTCGGTCTGGCTCAGGTTAAACTCTTTGTGAAACATGAATGTCCCAGAACTTTCTTTTATTCTGCAGTTATAACGGAAAAAGAACATAAATAAACTACTTTAATGTAGATTTTCTTTAGGGCTTTGTTACGTGGTATCGGATCGGTGCATAAACTCCAGTACTTCCCAATACCGATACCAGTGTTTTAGGCGGTATCAGAGCCTAAAACACCGGTATCGGAACATCTCTACTATATAGCTCACATCTCTAAGGCCATTGGTTCCTACTGAAAGCGTACAAACACCTGAGAATTTGAAATTTGATTTCCATGCGGCCGGCAAAATTCAAAACCAAAGACAGGCCAACCAGAAACAATGTTGGACAAATAATGTTAAATATTAAATTGAAACTTGAAACCTTGACATAATCCTTTTAATTCTGTATTACAATATTCAATGTAAATTAAATTGAGTGACATTTGAATTAAATCCTGAGATAACAGAGATGTCAGAGCCACCTGCTGTTCAACACTTCCTCATACTTAAACGTCGCACATTGGCCGTTTTAAACATAGGACCATAACAAGTGACTGCGGTGGAAATTTTAATCATGTGACCATTCTATTTAACGGAATGGACGAGGTTTTTAAGATAGTTAACATTGTAAAACAAAACTAGTTCAGTTTAGGCCAAAAAACTACTTAGGGTTAGTAAAACATAAGGGATTAGCTTAAAATGATGAATGCTACCTCTTTGTGCGGAATTTGGCACTGTTATACTTTGCCATCTCACTTACACGTTTGCTAATAGGCAGTAATAGGCTAATTACTAGCCTCACAACCTAACAACAAACGTAATTATGGGTTGTTATGAGCTGCTTGCACAATTGCCCTACACGGTCGTTTTCTTGGTGAGTAAAGTCTGTAACGTTGGAGCTGGAGATCTGCACATCACATTGGTGTTTGTGATTAAAGAAATACAATGCATTAAAGTCATGTAGCTCACATACAAAATACAATATTAAAAATCAGAGGCATTTTTAAAACCAATTTCATGCTTTTTTCATAACATGTTTATTTTTGTATAGGAATTTACTTGATTTTGTAACGGATTGCTTATTTTTATACCTAAAGGAATACTTTGCCGATTTTAAAGCAGCTCTGTATCATGTCATATTAGCTTGCCAAGTTATATATATCACCAAAAACAGCATATTCTGCATTATAAATAGGCCATAAGCCAAAATGAAAAGTAATTCAGGGTAAGAGAGTTGCAAGTTCTGGGTTTAGATCTTATTTATCAGATATCGGTGGTACCGGACTCATACAATGACAGTTAAGAAGAATGATTACTGAAATTCAGCATTTTTAAATATATATTTTAATTCATGATTTTAACTCTATATTTTTGTACTTTTTTACTCAAAAATGTATCTCATAACATATCATCTACTATGTTCTAACAAAATAAAACCACTTTAATTAAACTATAAAACTCTGAAATAGCTGATTGTAAGTGTTGTATTTTCTCTCTTAGTTGTGAAAATGTTTTGTTTGCTTTCTGTGAATGTGAGCGCTTTGCATTCAACAGAAGAGAAAACTCCAAGGCTCTCATTATGACTTACATGTACTATCTCCTCATTACCAGAATTTATCTGATAATTACCAGAAAACTGTTTGTTAATTATGAGAAAATACCTGTACTGTATCTAACTTCTGATTGAGTGGGCAGCCTAAAGCCTGCCTCCAAAGTCGCCCACCCTCTTCTCGTTGTGTTCAGGCCATAAGTTCAGAGCTCTGAAGTAGACTCGTCCGTCGCTTAATGTCTGCTCTGTATTAAATACAGATGACCAGCACTTGGCCTCACAGGCTTGTGAGGGGGGGACAGGGCCTTCTCTAATCTCTAAATATCTAAACGCGCTTTAGGGTTAGGGTTAGGGTAAGTCAACCATGGCAAAACATTTACATGCTGTTGCACAGCACTGTTGTTACCATGTTTCCGTAAAAATCATGATGTTGCAGTCCATAATCCATTTATGAGTGGTTATCCCTATGGAAGTTAATCTGTTTTATCGGATTTTGAAATTAAAAAGCCATTGAATTTCTAGCACAGAAAATGTATGCATTGACATTATGCCTTTGAATTTTACTCTTCAAATTTTCAACAACACATTTTCACCTCTATTTTTCTAAGTTCCTAAATTCAGAGTCAAAAAATAAACGTAAAAACAATTCAATATACCAAATTCACATGCAAAATACAATGTACGAAATTCAGCTAATATATTTTCACCTTGCTCAAATTCAACAGGCCAAATTCAGCAAAATGTAATATATAAAATTTAGTGTTAACATCCGGGAACCCTAGGAAAAGCAATCGATTCTAGATTCTGGATTGGGAGCGTGCAACAACTGGAAACTTTTCACAATTTCCATCAGCTATTTCATTACTAAATTCACTTCTGAGACTTTTTAATCTTGAATTGTTGAGAAATTCGAAAAGTAAAATTCAGAGGCAATAAATTCAGACACGTAATTTCAATGCATAAATATTCAGTGCTAGAAATACATTTTAATTTCAAAATCTGATGAAACAGATTTACTTCCATAGATCCCCAGCCGAAGTTCATCCATTTTGTTTGCTATAAACCTCACCTTGGAGAAAAAAATGCTGCGTAGTAATAGCCGATAAGGAGAGCCTAACGTTAGCTCTCCTCTCTTCCCCCGACTTTGTTCACGGTCTTAACCCCGTCTGCAAGATCTTCCGGTCCGGGGGAGCGGGGTTTGTAGCCCTCATCAGTGTTGTAGTCCTCGTTCTCGTCACAAAATCGACTAGGGTGAGCGAGGCAGAGATGTGACAGCAGAGAGCAGAGACGCCTCTATGAGGCAGTAATACAGTACATTGACAGTAATAATACTTATTTTACATTTCTCAATGTGCATTTGTTGAGCACCATTATTTAAAATGTGACTGTGAACTAAAAAAAAAACAGCACATTGTAGTTTATATATTAATTACTGTTGTGAAACAATCCGATCAGGATTGTTTTGTGGTTTGTATCCTATCATCTACTGGCTTGAACCCTGTGAGTAGATTCTGAAAGCAGTGGCCAGATTTCGGAGAACAAAGTGACACAAAGCAGGGTTCAGTTCACAATGTTCTAAAGGTTTAATGAGACACACAAGGATATACATATTCTCTAACAATCGCTCCATTTATCAAGTTGAGGCGTAGTAAGATAAGAGAGTCAGGATGGGAGGAAGGATTGTCTCAAGGTCTGTTCACACAGATAGGAAAACAGTGTTGCATTCTAGGATACAAATGAAACGTGAGAACGACTTTCTTCAAACTTCTCACAGAATGGAATGTAACGTTATTCACAACAATTACTAAAGCATTTATCAATTATAATATGGGGAAAATTGCGTTGCAGGTGTTTTTAAGCTTGTGCACTCTGAAGTTGTCTGTGCCCATACAATTTTAAAGCGTAACTCTCGCCAAAATGCAACCTAGGGTCTTTTTGTGAATGTACCCGAGTCAAACTTTCGTTTAAAAGCATATTTAGGATGGAAGCGCCACTTTTAAGATTTACCGTATTTTTGTTTTTCGGTCAAATGGCCTTTTGAATGGGAGTAATAGGGGCACTTTTATGCTAGCCTCAAAATAGCTGTTTTTAAAACACTAAGAAGGCTCGACACAACATGAAACTTTGTTCCAAGTATCACCAGGGTCTCTACATCTTAACTACACCGGTGCACAAGGGCACTAAATCTGTGGTTACTTGTTTTGATATTGAGTCGTTTTGACTGCCGAGGTGGTAGCGGCCGGAAACAACAAGAGCTACGGTGAGTTGTTCAAAACCTCTCTTTTTAGTAAACTCTGGGTACACAAACAATGTTGTCAATGCTTTCGTTAAGGTGTAGAGACCCTGGTGATACTTGGAGCAAAGTTTCATGTTGTGTCGAGCCTTCTTAGTGTTTTAAAAACAGCTATTTTAAGGCTAGCATAAAAGTGCCCCTATTACTCCCATTCAAAAGGCCATTTGACCCAAAAACAAAAATACGGTAAATCTTAAAAGTGGCGCTTCCGTCCTAAATATGCTTTTAAACGAAAGTTTTACTCGGGTACATTCACAAAAAGACCCTAGGTTGCATTTTGGCGAGAGTTACGCTTTAAGTTCGGGCTACAGTGCTCCTAGTACTCCCTGGCCCTGTTGCAGGATCACATTTAGTTTCATGAAAATGGGGAACCTGAAACTTCTACTGCCACTTTCAAAAGGTTTCAAACTAATGACAGGAGTACATATTCTTTGGTCATTCTTGATGAACAACCATTCTTGGAATCTTAATTCCCACAGGGTAGTTTAAAATCAGATTCTTATGTCATTAAATATGAAAATATGTTGTCAATATCAGAAAAAACAAATTTTACACAGTGTGTGTGCGTGTGTAAGAGAGAGAGAGAGAGAGAGAGAGAGAGAGAGAGAGAGAGAGAGAGAGAGAGAGCAGAGCTTAAGGTTGTAGAATGCTGCTCACTTAGCTCAGATACAGCTCATTGCTGGTGAATAAGAACGCTGTTGCTCTGTTGTATATCTGTTACCCATTTAGGAATAGGACGTACCAGAAACTGCGGGTATCTGTCTCTTTAGGTGTGTTCATACGCTGAAAGTGCCTGCAGCAACTCGCTCAGCTGAACCTACCTTCAGGAGAAAAGACAAAGAAGCCACGACGAAACTTTTCAAAGGAATATACTTATAGTTCATTTTGCAGTTCAGTTTTTTTGTTTTTATTATTCAGAAACAGATGGGGACCACTCGGCTTGCGGTTGTTGGCATTTTACTCGCCATTTTACAGGTGAGTAAAAAAATAAATACAAAAACTGCATTTGCTGTTTTATTTTAGTTCACTGTCACATTTTAAATAATGGTGCTTAACAAATGCACATTCAGAAATGTAAACAAAGTATTATTACTGTCAATGTACTGTACATTGTACAGGCTCACCCTCCCTCCTCTCTGTCTTTTATTTGGTAACACTGAAATAGCAATCATATCTTATCTGATTAAAATCCCACGGAAAGGGGAGTATCTACCTAAGTATCTACCAGCCAGTGTGGGAAAGATTGAGTAATGAGCGAGCCAGAGAGGAAGCAGGACACTCAAAACACTGTTGTGGATTTTCTAGGTTGATTCGTCAAATCAAAGAATCTTCAGGGAGAACGGATGGTGCAATAATAGATCTTTATTCAATCGAAAGACCCTGAAGGAAAATGACTGCCCTTCCTTCAGCATTTGTTCCTTTTACCCATGGCCACAAAAACAGGCCCCCACTTCTCATTGGACATCCCAGCAACAACATCCCCATATGTGATCACTCAAACTCCACATGCTCTTCCAATCATTTATATAACTAGTTGTTTGAGTGACTCCAAGACATAGTTCTGATGTTCAGAACTGCAAGTATGCAGAAAGACAAGTCAAAAACAAGTTTCATAAGAGTCTTGAGACCAGGGTCAAGAAAAGTTGACACAGAAAAATAGGAAACATAGGTTAAACACATTAAGTTAAAGTACTAGATTAAAATAGGAGTGTAGGAGACAAAACAAAAGTCAACACACAAGCACTATTTGATTTGACGAGATGATGAGTTGATGTAAAAATGCAAATAAATCAGTGAATGCACAGGTAATTAAGTGATATCCCTGCAGTTGTGGTGTTATAATAAAATCCAGTCCTTTTTGTCTGAGGCCGAGACAACACTGAGTAAAAATGGGCTTGATTTGTGATGATTTTGTGACAAGTACTAACAGGGACGAGGGCTACCAACCCTGCTCCGCCGACCGGAAGTTCTTGCAGATGGGGTTGAGACCGTATACAATGTGGGGGGAAAAGAGGAGGGCTCACGTTAGGCTCTCCTTATTGGCTATCACTACGCAGCATTTTCCTCACCAATGTACGGTCTTTAGAAAACAAAATGGATGAACTTCGGCTGGGGATCCCCGCTCATAAATGGATTATGGACTGCAACATTATGAACGGAAACACTGTAACATTGTAACAACAGTGCCGTGCAACAGCATGTAAATGTTTCAACATGGTTGACTTACCCAGGTGTGAAGCCACGAAAACAAGAAACTACGATTGTAGATGATATTTCCCATGCAGTTGACTCATCACTCACAGACCCTCCGTCCATCACACACATTGGTCAATCCGGCAGATTCGCTCCCTTCTCGTTTTACATGAATTAAAATAATATCGTCAAATTTGCAGGTCGCACATGTGTGAGCAACTTTGTAAAAACTACTCCCAAAATGCCATTTGGTCACAGTCTGGAGCCCTGATTTCTTTAGCAAACAAAATAGATGAACATCGGCTGCGGATCATCACTCTTAAATGGATTATGGACTGCAACATCATGATTTCCCCAGAAAAATGGTAACGACAGCACTGTGCAACAGCATGCAAATGTTTCTTCATGCCTAAACTGTGCATGGTGGGGCTGTGCAATTTTCAAGACTGGACCAGAACCTTGCAAGGACTTGGGACATAAAAACTGACATACTTCCACCACCATGCATTTTGCCCGTTAACTCCCATACCATACATTGCACATTTAAAAATGATATCCAAGTGTCACTGAATGGAGCTGAATCTCCTGATATAGGCCGCGCCCATTTCTGCCTAGACTTCTATAACAGTAAAATTGTGATTTATTGTAAACCTACTTTTTTCGAAGTCCTCCCAGGCTGTGCGTCCGATCTGCATGAAACTTGGCAAATAGCATCTCCAAATGAAGCTGACAAAAAATATCAAAAGAATTTTGCTCCGTTCAGAAATGCGGAAATAACGTACGAACAAATGTATGTAGCTAGCTACGAAAACACTAACGTTTGCATATCTTGGTCAAATTAAATGCTATCAACGCAAAATCTTGTTTGGTATGATCCTCTGAGGCTCTGTAACACATTTGGTGAAGATTGGCCCATAGGGGGCACTACAAGTACGAAATGTTTATATCTCATCAACGATTTTAAGGGTACCATCTAGGGCCACTCCTGAGGCCATGCCTACAATGGTGTACTGATTTGTCGAAGTGGGCTTGGCCTATTGGAACCATGTTTGGTTTCACATTAAACTAACGTGAGCAACTACAAATTTTCAGGTGAGATGGACACTGACTCATACACCTCATCTACCAAAAATTATACATGTGGACCACTAGGTGGCTCTATAATGACATTAGACGCGCTTTTGCCTATAACTCCCATGTTACACATCTTACATCCACGTGTTCGTTGAATCAAGCTGAATCACATGAATTTCCGTGAAGAATTTTCTTCGCACATAGTGAACTCCGCCTAGGCTTTGAGCTGATCGGCCTGAAACTTGGCACATAACATCCTCGGATGGCCCTGACATAAACTTATCAAAAGAATCTTGCTCCGTTAAAAATTGTGTAAATTACGAACAAACACATTTTTGTAGCTACCGTCCAAACACGAACTTTAGCATACCTCGGCCAAATCAAATGCTATTAACGTAAAATGCTATTAACTTGGTATTCCTGTTCCGCCATGCCACTCCGAGGCTCTGTACCAAATTTGGCAAAGATCGGCCATTAGGGGTCGCTGTAATCAAGGTATATGCGTTTTGGCCTATAACTCACTGGATATAAACGGGAAATTTGCGTTTGTATTTTCATGATCACAGTAAATGCTATCAACGCAAACCTTGAGATTCATGTTTACCATGGCACTTTAAGGCTCTGTACCGAATTTGGTGAAGATCAGCCCTTAGGGAGCGCTATTATCGAGGAGTTTTGGCCTATAACTCAGTGAAATTTCAATTTACTACAGACCTTGTAGGTCACACTTCATGATATTTCCTGACGTTTGCCTCGCGTCCGTCACACTTTGGGTTCCACTTTCACAAGCTCCACGGGTCATCAGACTCGTGCCGGGGAGGCTTGGACCCCGTCATAACTGCTTGCAGTTAGCTTAGAGTTATATTCTTCCTCCCATCAAGGAGTCAGTGAGTCTACACTTTAATGTCTTTATTTAAATGACATACAAAGACAAGCAGTCAGAGCATAAAGAAAAAACACAAACATACATAAAGTCAGGGGGATCCCAATTAAATAACAAATAAGTCAGTTCATTAAGATCCTTTAGTGGATAGATTGATGGTTTTAATACCTTTCTTGTTTTTAGAATATTAAAGTTGATAAAATGTAATGTTTGAGTTCATTTTCAAATATTCAATTAGATTAGATTAGTTTGTGGTTGGCACATTTAGTTAAGTAACAGGATCAAATAATGATGTGTTTATTTGTTTTGATGAAAGCGTAAGAAAAACAAATGGGTTTCACCATTATGTTAACATTTTGATAAAGTTTTTTGTGCGGATTATAGTTTTTACAGTATCATTTTTTAGAACCCTTTTTCAGGGTTTTAATAGTTAATAGACAGAGAGCAACAATTTTGATAATTGATTCAATTGATTCATGTTTCAATGTTTTTGATTTTTTTGAGACCAAACTAAATGATCAATCGAAAAATATGAATTGAGAGATTAATTAATAATGAAAATAGGTGTTAGTTGCCAATCCTGAATAGACCCTATGACCAACACATCTAACTCCCATCTTGTAAAATGCCTTTGGCGTTGTTATTGATGCTAAAAGTCTTGTGTCTTTTTAGTTCATCTACCTCCGTTGTGAATTACACTAGTGTTAAATACTGTTTTAATAACAAGGAATGCCATATTCAGTTTCCTCATAATCAGACTGAAAACGTTTTCTTGTAGCCTGCACATGTTCTGTACATCTGGATTATTAGTAATTAAAAGGCTGTTTTCCTCTCTTAGGTCTCTGCTTTTGTGACTACTGAGGAGCCAACATTAAATGTTGAGCATTACCAGGGAGAGCAAAAAGGCCAGAACCATCAACACCAACATACTGAAGTGGACTATTCTAACAACGTAGAGGTAGGATTAGACACACTATTACAGAGGCATTTAAAAAAGAATATATTTATTCCAAATATGCTTTGCAAGTGCCATATGCATCACATTGTTGCTTATCAAGGGTCTAGTACAGTAAAGACATTGTTAGAGGCAGTTTTGACAGTGCAGAGGCTCTGCGTGCAAAGACCTGTTTTTCTACAACAAGCACTGCCCCTCTGTGGCTGGCTGTGTAGGAAGAGCCAAGACTTACTGGTTCCGTTTTGTTAGTACAAGTCTTTTTCATAGCTATGTTGTTAAAGCAATGTTAGATGTGTGTAAGCCGTGGTATGTCAATTTATTATCTGTGCACATTTCTCTGGCTCTGTATGGCTCTTTGCAATAACAAATGTTGTGCAAAAATAAAATGAGCTAATAATGAGTATAATTGGTAAAAACAGTTGAAGACAAAACTGCTTTTTCCACGCAAAATCTGCCTTTATGTGTCTGCTTAGATTTCCGTGGCCCCTCCTTATAGAGCTGACAAACAGTTAACACCCCCCCACCCCGACATCTCTCCATTTGTGCATGTATAGGTACTGAGCATGTGTGTGTATGTCAGGCCTGTCTAACAGATTGAAAACATTGTAATTTCTGTTGTGGGATAAATAAACTATAAATCATTGCTGTATTATAAGTGTCTGTTGCACTATAACTGGCTACTAATGTGCATGCTTCAGAGTGCAACTGATCAACAGGTGCCCATTCTGGAATTTCCCAAGTCGGGTGAGGGGCTGAGGAGGAGGAAGAGAGAATGGGTTATTCCTGACCTCTATGTCGTTGAGAATGACCGAGGACCCTACCCCCTAAAAGTATCTCAGGTAAGAGGAAATAAAGCCGCTCGTTTCTGAAAAAGAGGACTCCATGTTGGTTTCTTCTGCAGTCATTGAGCTCGGATTTTAAATTATTATTATTATTTTTTTAATCTTTTCATTTACAGTACATTAAAAAATTTAAAAACTGTATAACTCAAATACTTTTGCATTGCTTTCTTACTGTAGTAAAACATGTTTAACAATATTGTAACTATTGTAGTATTGTTGTTGTAGTGAGTGAGAGTGGTATAACTCAGGCCTGTGGTGTTTTGTCCAGATCCGTTCTACTGCACATAGAGTGAAGAAGATCTTCTACAGCATCACTGGTCCAGGAGCTGATCAGCCTCCTGTTGGCCTTTTCACCATGGACAGAAACACTGGTAATCTGTATCTCACACAACCACTGGACAGAGAGGAGAAAGACAGCTACATGGTGAGCATCCTCTCTGATGTTAGTGCTACACACACATTCTTTGTTCATTTTTCAGGATCAGGCCAGGAGTCATCCTAACACACTTTGTACTCCATTTGCCTTCAGAATTCATTGGTTTAAAATATTAGTTTTCAGCACAAAATGCATTTTCATTTTACATTTTTGTGCTCATCATACGTGAGGGTAACAGGCTCATGCATGTGAATTCATATAATTCTCTAACTAAATTTCTTGCATAACTCGGTCATATTTCAATTTTCCTCAGTTTATTGAACGTTAAGATGCCAGGATTATTGTTAACCCTCTGAGGACAAAAGGCGCACTACCGAGTCCAAGCGATGTTCGACAACACTCCTACTCAAAATTTATTTATTTAAAAAGTTAGACATTTATTTACTATTTTATTCATATATTACGCTACTTTTGTGAACCCAAGACTTTTGTAAACTCATTTCAAGCACCAAAACAATTGAATGTAGTTATGTTTTCACAAAAGATTTGAGAGGTTTTTCCGCTTTAGGGCCAAATAATCTCTTTAGACATTGCTCTGGAACAATTTTAGGCGTCACTAGACAGAAAGCTGAGTTTGTTCTGAACATTTTGATATGAAACATCAGTCGGATCAGTTTATATGCAAAAATACCCTTAAAAGGAGAATTCAAGAAGATATCTAAAAATGCCCTTAGACCTCAGAGGGTTAAATTACATAAAAGTATCTGGCTCTCAGAAACATTTATGTAAGTTAAAAGGCTCTCGCCTTCAACTTGAGAACTTGTGCGTATCAACATGATGACACATATTCACGTTTTGGTCAATAACAGGATTACTTGAATCAATATGTATCTTTCTGTATGATCCATGCCCAATCATCTCCATGGAGTATTCTTGCATGTACAGTAATAAAATACAAATGTGTTTGTCATATGCAGTTTCAAGCACATGCTGTAGCAGACGGTTCAGGAAATGTTGAGGCCCCTATGGATATTACAGTGAAAGTAATTGACCAGAATGACAACAAACCTACTTTCGCTCAAGACATCTTTCTGGGAGAAGTTGCTGAGGCCTCACCAAGAGGTACTGTTAGTGGATCTCATTTAATCCTGAAAAAGATGTATGTCAGAGTTCAACAGTATGTTTCCCTTTTACAAGACAAAACAACAGGATAGGACTTTTACTTTTTGACCTTTTACTTTGATATAGTAAAATCCAAGACTTGCTCCAGCACATTGGGGGAAATACTACTCAGTGGATGGTCCTAGTGCTGAATGGGACTTTTTTTTTTAATGTTACCTGTTACCCCAAAAAAATAATGTAGTCGGCTAGAGATAGCAGTTAACACAATATTTTTGCGGTCTTCTTACTTTGATGACCCTATGTTCTTGACGTGCTATAGCTGTTCATTGGGAAAAAAAACAAGAAAAAAAAGTCAAATTCTCAAAAAACTAAGTTTCAAAGTTTAAACAAATTTTCCAGTTAAAAGTATAGAGGTCTAGGCCAATGTTGTGTCCAGAAAAATGCCAATTAGAAAAAAGTGTGCTGCTTCTGAAATTAGCACACATATTAAGCTAAATCTGATTGCAGTAACAACGTTGGACTCTTTTGTCATCTTGATCATTACTCTTATCTGGTACCGTTCGGTATTTATGGAATGGACCACCGGAGGAAAATAGGGGAGGGTCATGTCTTTTTATTCTTTGTTGAGGGGAGGTTATCCAACATTTTTTAGTCTAGGAGGGGGGTTACCCAACTTTTGTATTCATGAAAAAAGCAACATTTCAAAGTGGCTTGTTTGGTGCATATTTGTTCATGTAGCTCTTAGTCTCGGCCCCCACTACCAGATGGGTCTGACCGATGAGTTTGCTGGGGGGAAAATATTACCTGGCTGACAACGGGAGCAGCAGGACGCAAAAAACGAAAGTTACTGTTGCACTAGTCTGGACATCTTGCCGTGCCAATCTTGCAATAAAGGTTTCCTAAATGCCATGTATATACATGTGATGTCAGTTTACTAATTGATTGCGGGTTTTGTGTAGATTTGGACTTTTATACGTTTATTCCACTTTGTTTAAATGGCGAAGTGGAGAGGCCTCGTTCACCTGGCTGGAGCTGGCTGGTGAATGTGACACTCGTATAGGCCTTGCTGGATACACCGTGACCCTTTTTGTGGATCTACTGATCGCTGTGGATTACGTTTTTTTCGTGTCATTGGATTACGGCAAAATACGGATCTTTTTTCTCAACGTGTCTTAACGTTTCATGGTGTGACTGCGCTTGGTTTCTGCCTTTGGAGAGGCATCTCAACAGACTGTAGGTCCAACACTGATTGTTCACTGTTACATTTCAGTTGAATTTAAGTGTCGGGGCATTCCGCCACCGTCTGTCTATTGTGTTCCTGACAGCCGTGCCGCGATTGGATTTCATAAGGGCGAATTGTTAAATTGTTACAATGTAATTTAAAATCTGCTTTAAAAATAAACATATATGTTTTGGAATATAATGTTCAGCTTCGGCAGCTTTACCTATGTGCTAAATATACGACTGAGGAAGCCTAGTGACGAGTCCATAGCAACCAGTATTGAATTGGTTATTTCCCAGTGTCCTTTGCTGAATGGTCTCAATGTTTTAATGTTTTATTTCATGTGAATACTAGTTTACTAGAGGAGTAACTTAGTATTTGAAGTAATGCAGTAATGCAGGAAGTGTGCATTTAGTTTCCATGCTTATTGTGTTTTCACAACTATGTTAGTGAGTAAATCTACTGAAATGGCCACCACACCATAACAGAGGAGTGGGATGTGTAAGATGAGAATGCAGAGGTTAACTCATGTAGGCCTATGTCATGGCTGTAAAAAATCAAATGTCATCTGTCTATCTTTGCTAAGTGCAAGCTAGCACATAAGGGGAAGGTCATGCTTCTTTTTTCAAATCATTTTGGAGGGTCACAGAAAAATTATTACTGTCGAGGGGAGGGGCAAGTCTTTTTAGCCTAAAGGTCCCAAAACTCCTCTGGTGGCCCCTGAAATAAATAACGATCAGTCCAGGTCCAGTTAGTAATCATAGATTTTACATTACTTTTAACATCTAAGGGTAATTTTAGTCCATTCTATGGGGGATGACAAAACTACAAAATGATTTAACTGACACCTTAACCCTACACATACCATGATCACCAGATGCGTTGTTAGATTGGAAAGAAAACCAACATACTGTTAGCTCTGTATGGCCCAGCTTTATTTTGTAAATCCCCTCTCTTATGGAGTGTTCTGAATACTTTGATAAGTCTGTACTTAGTTTTCACTTCTGACTTCCATCTCCCCAGGTTTTGAGGTGATTAAGGTTGTGGCCACAGATATTGACCAGCCAAATACTGACAACTCAGATATCCGCTACCGTCTTATCAGCCAGGAACCAACTTTGCCCAGTGACTTCCTGTTTGTCATCAACCCAGTCACGGGAGTCATCAGGGTCAATGCCAGTGGACTAGACAGAGAGGTGAGACTTCTAAAACAAATTGCACTTGTCTTTGCATACTTTCACCCTATTGAAATGAAAAAGATAAAACTTCTGTTTTCATTAGTGTACTGTGTCCGTCTCTGTGCGGCGTGCTGAGAGACACTGGTAGAGTGGAGGAAAGTCTCAGAGATAAGAGTAGATGTAGTAATGTTGCTTGTGAAGCCACGTCTGTAAAATTATTTGAATGAAATGTTGTATATATATATATATATATGGCCTGATGTACAGTATGTTGGACCCTGTGTTGTTTCAGCGGGTTACAGTACAGTGAATTAAAAAAAAGAACAGATTATTATTCAGTACTATTATTTAATAACAGCAACCAAATTAAACTGTATAACATGTATTAATAGGTTCCATAAAGTGTATGACGTGAATATGAAATTTGTAAAGGTTGAAAAATAAAATCTGTGATCTGTTTTCACTCCGCCCCTTAAATAATCACAATCAAAAATCATTAAAATCCAATCGATACCCAAACTTTTCACTGAGCTGTTCCACCGCAAATGACCACAACATGTTTAAGCCTTCCAGTTGATGAGTTCAACTTATTGTGTGTCTTCTCTAACAGAAATACCCCATGTATACTCTGGTGGTAGAAGCAGCAGACATGGTGGGAGATGGATTGACTGGACAAGCAAAAGTAATCCTTACTGTCACAGATAGCAAGGACAATGCTCTGGCCTCTACTCAGCCGTCGGTAAGTACAACATACTTTTGACTGGAAAGTCACTATTGGCTAAACACTCAGGTCTATCCCTAACCCTTCTATGATTGGTCATCTGCTCCAGGTAGGCAGGACTGGATTTTTTTTTCAGCTACTGCAGTGTAAACATTGTTGCAACAAAGTGCTGCTTCATTCCATTACAATCTAACGTTAGCCTACTGCTAACTATTAATTAGCTACATGCTAACGCCAGATAAGTGGCCAACGCTGGACATTTCTCCCCAATTCTAGGTCACATTACTGCTGGGACATGTCCGGTTGTGTAGTCTTTGTTTAAGAAGCCTATTATTTATGATTTTTCATGGTACAAAGTCCTGCTATATACTCCGCTGCAGTAGTTCCAGCTGCTACTAGTGAAACAAAACTGGAGCGCAGCGGAGATCAGTGTTACCAACTCTTTTCCAGTTAAAATAGCTAGCACTACCTCCAAAAGTCGCTAAAAGTAGCTAGATGACATCATACGCTCATTTGCATATTTGTGACGCCATTATGCGTAAAACTTAGTGGTTGTGTCAGCACGGTAGATAAAAAGAAATAGAAATCTTTAGCCAAATAATCCCAAACTCACTACTGGAATTTATATTAAATTATAAGTATTACTTAGGTAGCCTATATTTTAAGTCAAAAAAAGGTATTCTAAAAAGGGAGGGAGAAAGATCGATAAAGAATTCTCAAAGAAGATTGGCTTGCCCAGGGCCAGGCCAGCTCAGCGGTGTCTTTCTCCTTATTACAGTACATGTAATTTAGCTGACGCTTTTATCCAAAGTGACTTACAATTGCTATACACAGGTGCTGGTCATATAATTAGAATATCATGAAAAAGTTGATTTATTTCAGTAATTCCATTCAAAAAGTGAAACTTGTATAATGTATACATTCATTCCACAAAGACTGACATATTTCAAGTGTTTATTTCTTTTAATTTTGATGATTATAACTGACAACTAATGACAACGCCACATTCAGTATCTCAGAAAATTAGAATATTGTGACAATGTTCAATATTGAAGACACCTGGTGCCACACTCTAATCAGCTGATTAACTCAAAACACATGCAAAGGCCTTTAAATGGTCTCTCAGTCTAGTTCTGTAGGCTCCGCAATCATGGGGAAGACTGCTGACTTGACAGCTGTCCAAAAGACGACCACTGACACCTTGCACAAGGAGGGCAAGACACAAAAGGTCATTGCTAAAGAGGCTGGCTGTTCACAGAGCTCTGTGTCCTAGCACATTAATAGAGAGGCGAAGGGAAGGAAAAGATGTGGTAGAAAAAAGTGTACAAGCAAAGAGTGGACTGCAGCTGGAGTCAGTGCTTCAAGAACCACCACGCACAGACGTATGCAAGACATGGGTTTCAGCTGTCCCATTCCTTGTGTCAAGCCACTCCTGAACAAGACACAGCGCCAGAAGCGTCTCGCCTGGGCTAAAGACAAAAAGGACTGGACTGCTGCTGAGTGGTCCAAAGTTATGTTCTCTGATGAAAGTCAATTTTGCATTTCCTTTGGAAATCAAGGTCCCAGAGTCTGGAGGAAGAGAGGAGAGGCACAGAATCCACGTTGCTTGAAGTCCAGTGTAAAGTTTCCACAGTGATGGTTTTGGTCCACTGTGTTTTCTGAGGTCCAGGGTCAATGCAGCCGTCTACCAGGAAGTTTTAGAGCACTTCATGACTTCCTGCTGCTGACCAACTTTATGGAAATGCAGATTTCATTTTCCAACAGGACTTGGCACCTGGACACAGTGCCAAAGCTACCAGTACCTGGTTTAAGGACCATGGTATCCCTGTTCTTAATTGGCCAGCAAACTCGCCTGACCTTAACCCTATAGAAAATCTATGAGGTATTGTGAAGAGGATGATGCGATACGCCAGACCCAACAATGCAGAAGAGCTGAAGGCCACTATCAGAGCAACCTAGGCTCTCCTAACACCTGAGCAGTGCCACAGACTGATCCACTCCATGCCACGCCGCATTGCTGCAGTAATTCAGGCAAAAGGAGCCCCAACTAAGTATTGAGTGCTGTACATGCTGATACTTTTCATGTTCATACTTTTCAGTAGGCCAACATTTCTAAAAATCCTTTTTTGTATTGGTATTAAGTAATATTCAAATTTTCGGAGATACTGAATTTGGGATTTTCATTAGTTGTCAGTTATAATCATCACAATTAAAAGAAATGAACATTTGAAATATATCACTGTGTGTGATGAATGAATATAAATATACAAATTTCACTTTTTGAATGGAATTACTGACATATCAACTTTTTCATGATATTCTAATTATATGACCAGGACCTGTATGCTATATATGCTATATTTCACAGGTTGCATGCCTCTGGAGCCACTATGGGTTGAGCTTCTTGCTCAGGGACACATTGGTTGATGTATTGCAATGGGAATTGAACCCACTCATGTCCACTGCGCCATCACCACCCAATTTCTCCCATCCCGTCCTGTCCCGCTGTCTCTCGTCTCCGCCGCAGGCAGCCCAGCCGTCGCGCCCTGTCCCCCCTCCCCTTCTTGTGCTGCTGCACATGAGGAGAGAGCGGGGGCAGCCTGCTCCTCAGCCTGCTCCTCAGTCACAGAACAGAAGAGAGAGGTTACTGTTTTGGTGGCCACAAGAGAGAAAGACCTTGCGTGCTCGCCGGACAATACTGGCGACAGAAAGTCGGCAGATTTGTCGCGTGTCGCTTTTGTGAAAAAAAGTCGCTAAGGGGGTCTGAAAAGTCGCTAAATCTCCGCTTAGTTGGCAACACTGGCGGAGATTCCAGGAAACACGCTGGCCAATCAGAGCAGACTGGCTTTCTCGGGAGGGGGGTTTAAAGAGACAGGAGCTCCAGCAGAGCGTCTCATACAAAGGGTGAATACAGGTGCAGCAGCCATGGGCAATAGGAAACAGATAAAGGTTTTTTTAAGCTTTAAAGCATGTAAACATGTTCTAGTGCAAACACAAACATACAATTATGAACCTGAAAATGCTATACAATAGTTCCCCTTTAAAGGTGCAATATGTAATATATTTACTGTATTAAATCCAAAAATGACCACAATGTGTCATCAGATATCAAGGAAACACACTAAGCTATTTGTTTGTTGTTGTTTTCTGACAACAATGCTTAAGCCAGTATTTTCTCTGGCCTGTGTGTTGGTATCAACTTCCCATTTTGACTATTATTCAGAATGGCTCCTTTCAAAGTGTTATATTTTATAAAATATAATAGAATGTGTGTTTTTATCACAATGCATCAATGAGCATTTTAATGCTATGTTCATCAATGGGGGACCAGTTTTATATACTTTGTATGCTACTGAGTAGGTTAATAGTAAATCACTGCATCATGTCATTCAAGCATACAATTTGTTTTGTTTTTCATGTAAAAAGTAAATATGTGTCAAATACATATAGTGGAGTAAACATCCAATATGTACTTGTTACATGTAGTTGAGTAAAATAATAATGTAGCAAAAAATGGAAAAAGTAAAGTACAAGTTCTTCAAAACTGCACTTTAGTACAGTACAGTAGCTACTTGAGTAAATGTACTAAGTTGCTTTCCACTCATGATTGTGAAAAATTGTGCAGATTTTTAAAGTAATTTTGCCAACAGGTCCCTCTGTATACTAATATACATAGATATAGATAATGAGTTTGGGTGTAGTGTATGACTTGGGTTGTTTGTAGGTGTTATTCATTCACAGGTGAACGGCATGGCCTTCGTATGGGCTAAACACACACACACACACACACACACACACACACACACACACACACACACACACACACACACACACACACACACACACACACACACACACACACACACACACACACACACACACACACACACACAATCTGTTTGCATTAATGTGTTTTAGCCTGGATGAATAAAGGACCTCAGTCTGTAAGACATAATAGTTTGTCAGTTAACAATTACTAACCTGACTCCACCAGATGGATTACTTCGCATTTGCTTGGCATATCCATCTGGGAACTTTCCGTTGGAGAACTTTTGGGAAGGGGCGAAAATACTGGTTAGCTGATTGGATAAACCATCTGTCTATCACTAACCTGACGCCGCCAGGATGGTCTCACGAGGCTAATTTTCTTCACGACTAGCGGAGCCAGTTGATATATCAAACTCTTGCCAAAACCAGTCGGGAGAAGAGCAAAAACATTGTTTCCTCCGAGAAAAGCCTCCAGTGCCGTTTTCTGCTCTTCTTTCAATGAAGGAATACTTTCTAATTCGGATAAAACTTGCGCGATAGCTACGCTCATCTCATCCGTGGAAGCCGCCATGTTGTTTAGACTGAACAGTCACTTCTTGTTGCATCACACCTAAACCCGCCTCAAAACCAGCGCTGATTGGTCGGTCGTTTGGCAAACGGCTCCAAATTGTCTCTATCTAAGGATGCCAGACTGATCTGCGAGTGGAAAACTGGAGCTCGCGAGATCAGGACGGTCTCACGAGGCTAAACAATTACTACTACACAAAAGATCCCGAGAGAATGTCTTTCTGCTTATCAAAGCATTTTTACAGAAGTAACATGATCAGTTATGGATTGTCATTGTAATTTCCCTGATTAATCATTTTCAGCCAATAAGAGTCCAGTTTCTAGTGTCTATTGCACTATAACTGTAATTAAATGTGCATGTTCTTTAAGAGTGCAACTGATCAACAGGTGCCCATTCTGGAAGTTCCCAAGTCGGGTGAGGGGCTGAGGAGGAGGAAGAGAGAATGGGTTATTCCTGAACTAACTGTCGTTGAGAATGACCGAGGACCCTACCCCCTAACAGTATCTCAGGTAAGAGGAAATAAAGCCGCTCGTACTCGTTGGTACTGAACTGTATTTAATATTTGTTTCTGAAAAAGATGACTCCATTTTGGTTTCTACTGCTGTCATTGAACTCTGTTTTTTTTCGATTGCTAAACAACTGGAGCCACATGTGCAAAACTTTTCGTTGCTTGAACACAGTTTTCAGAACTCTACAGACTTATCCCATGACTTTAACCACAACCTGCACAACACTGTGGATCTACAGCACTTTGTTTAAATGCTAACACACTGCTGTGTGCTAACACACACAGGAGGCTGAACCGTATGATTCAAATACATTTGCATTGCTTTCTTACTGTAGTAAAACATGTTTAACAATATTGTAACTATTGTTGTAGTGAGTGAGAGTGGTATAACTCAGGCCTGTGGTGTTTTGTCCAGATCCGTTCTAATGCCGATAAAGTGAAGAAGATCTTCTACGGCATCACTGGTCCAGGAGCTGATCAGCCTCCTGTTGGCCTTTTCACCATAGACAGAAACACTGGTAATCTGTATCTCACACAACCACTGGACAGAGAGGAGAAAGACAGCTACATGGTGAGCATCCTCTCTGATGTTAGTGCTACACTTATGCTTTTGTTAAATTTTCAGGATGACGCTGGGAGTTATCCGAACACACTTTGCCTTCAGAATTCAATAGTTTAAAATATTAGTTTCCAGCGCGTCTTTAAAGCTATACGTTACCCAAAATGTATACTCTTGGTACCAAACATTCACCCTCGCTCCTTCAGAAAACATGGTTAACTTTAATTCAATAAAAAAAATGTTTTAAATGTAATATTCACGCCTAAAAAGCAAATATCCAAAGAAGCTTCTCACGTCCCAGCTGCAAGAAAATCAATTTCTCTGCTGCCCTTACATGCTCTGTATGTTACAGAAACTTGCTAAAATATGGCTAAATGCATTTTACTTTACATTTTTGTGCTCATCATACACAAGGGTAACAGGCTCATGCATATGAATTCATATATGCATATGCATAACCATATTTAAATTTTCCTCAGTTTATTAAACGTTCAGATGCCAGGATTATTGTTAAATTACATAAAAGTGTCTGGCTGTCAGAAACATGTAAGACTTTATGTAAGTTCAAAGGCTCTCACTCTGAGTTCAACTGAGAACATGGTGACACATATTCACATTTTGGTCAATAACAGGATTACTTGAATCAGTATGTATCTTTCTGTATGATCCATGCCCAATCATCTCCATGGAGTATTCTTGCATGTACAGTAATAAAATACAAATGTGTTTGTCATATGCAGTTTCAAGCACATGCTGTAGCAGACGGTTCAGGAAATGCTGAGGCCCCTATGGATATTAGAGTGAAAGTAATTGACCAGAACGACAACAGACCTACTTTCGCTCAAGACATCTTTCTGGGAGAAGTTGCTGAGGCCTCACCAAGAGGTACTGTTAGTGGATCTCATTTAATCCTGAAAAAGATGTATGTCAGAGTATGTTTCCCTTTTACAAGACAAAACAGCAGGATAGGACTTTTACTGTTTGACCTTTTACTTGACTTTTTTTGATTGTTATGGGTTTGGCGTGTTTTGTCTTACTTTGGTAATCTGTTTTTTCTGTTTTGTATTTTTGCCCTGTTTCCTGTTTTATTTTGACGGTCTTGTTTTCTGTCTTGTCTTGTTTTCTGTCTTGTCTTGTCTTGTTTTACTTCCTGTGTTGGATGATGTTTCACCTGTTTCCCAGCCTTGTGTCACCTGTCTTGTGTTTCCTCGTTACCCTGTGTATTTAGTCTTTGTCTTCCGCCTGTCTGGTGTGAGATCATTTTTGTGTTTGTAGTATGTCCCTGCGTCAGTGTGCTTTGTGTTTTTCCCTGTCAGTTTGTGTTTGTTGCTGTCAGTGTGTCGGTGTGTATTGTCTCCCTGTGTCAGTCATGTCAAGGTCTGTACTCCCTGGATTTCCTTTTATTTGTTTTCCTGGTTTTTGAGCTACTTCTGGTTTTTGGTTTTCTTGTCCTTGTGCTTTGTATTTTCGGACAGCTGTTTTTGTCCTTGGCTGTTGGGACTCTCTCGTTTTGGCATTGTCCTTGTTTTTTTGGTATAATAAACCCCCAAGCTCAAACCTTCTCCTGCCTTCCTGCCTCATCTCTGCATTTGGGTCCACAAATCTCTGCTACACTTAACAGAATGAGCTGACCACCATGGACCCAGCAGAGTCATTCGAGGACGAACTTTGTGACCTAACATGTAGGCTTATCTGCGCTGTTGGGGAGTGGAGAATTGCTCAAGTTTGGGAGGCTAAAGAGGCAGTTCTTTGTTCTGCTCGCTGGAGAGTTTCCACTCGACCCTGGCTCAGGAGCTCCCTGCCGGAGTGGATTCAGGACTTCTTGGAGACTCCTACCTGTGAGCCAACAGCCCAACATGCTAGCAGGCCATCTTCTTCCAAGCCTGCTAGCAGTCAGTTACCCCTGCTGCCAGTTGGCACCCAGCCTGCAACATGGTCAGTGAGTTTTCCTAAGCTGCCCAGTGTCCCAGCACTGCCCAGTGTCTCCGAGTTGACCAGTGTCCCAGCACTGCCCAGTGTCCCAGCACTGCCCAGTGTCCCTGTGCTCTCTAGTGTCCCCGAGCTCTCTAGTGTCCCCGAGCTTTCTAGTTTCCTCGAGCTGGCTAGCAGCCTTCCAGAATCCTGGCTGGCTAGCAGCCTCTCCGATTCCCGGCTGGCTAGCAGCCTCTCCGATCACCGGCTGGCTAGCAGCCTCACATTTTCCAGAACCGCCGCTGACGTGCAGCCGCCCAGAACTGCCGCTGATGTGCAACCGCCCAGAACCGCCGCTGACATGCAGCCGCCCAGAACCACCGCGGACGTCCTGTCCTTGTGCTTTGTATTTTCGGACAGCTGTTTTTGCCCTTGGCTGTTGGGACTCTCTCGTTTTGGCATTGTCCTTGTTTTTTTGGTATAACAAACCCCCAAGCTCAAACCGTCTCCTGCCTTCCTGCCTCATCTCTGCATTTAGGTCCACAAATCTCTGCTACACTTTGACATTGATATAGTAAAATCCAAGACTTGCTCCAACACATTGGGGGAAATACTACTCAGTGGATGTGCTAGTGCTGAATGGGACTTTTTTTTAATGTTACCTGTTACCCCCAAAAAATAATGTAGTTGGCTAGAGATAGCAGTTAAAACAATATTTTTGCGGTCTTCTTACTTTGATGATCCTATGTTCTTGACATGCTATAGCTGTTCATTGAAAAAAAAAAAACAAGAAAAAAAGTCAAATTCTCAAAAAACTAAGTTTCAAAGTTTAAACAAATCTTCCAGTTAATTTTTTTTTTCTGTTCAAGTATAGGGGTCTAGGCCAATGTTGTGCCCAGAAAAATGCCAATTAAAAAACACTAGTGTGCTGCCACTGCAGTGAGCACACATATTAAGCTAAATCTGATTGCAGAAACAACTTTGGACTCTTTGTCATCTTGATCATTACTCTTATCTGGTAGTTGTCTAAATCTACCTTTGTTTTCTGTTTGCGCAATGCATTAAAGTAGTTAGCTAATTTAACTAGTAATCATAGATTCTACATTACTTTTAACATCTAAGAGTAATTTTAGTCCACTCTATGGGGGATGACAAAACTACAAAATGATTTAACTGACACCTTAACCCTACACATACCATGATCACCAGATGCGTTGTTAGATTGGAAAGAAAACCAACATACTGTTAGCCCTGTATGGCCCAGCTTTATTTTGTAAATCCCCTCTCTTATGGAGTGTTCTGAATACTTTGATAAGTCTGTACTTAGTTTTCACTTCTGACTTCCATCTCCCCAGGTTTTGAGGTGATTAAGGTTGTGGCCACAGATATTGACCAGCCAAATACTGACAACTCAGATATCCGCTACCGTCTTATCAGCCAGGAACCAACTTTGCCCAGTGACTTCCTGTTTGTCATCAACCCAGTCACGGGAGTCATCAGTGTCAATGCCAGTGGACTAGACAGAGAGGTGAGACTTCTAAAACAAATTGCACTTGTCTTAGCATACTTTCACCCTGAAATGAAAAAGATAAAACTTCTGTTTTCATTAGTGTACTGTGTCCGTCTCTGTGCGGCGTGCTGAGAGACACTGGTAGAGTGGAGGAAAGTCTCAGAGATAAGAGTAGACGTAGTAACGTTTCTCGTGAAGCCACGTCTGTAAAATTATTTGAATGAAATGTTGTATATATATATATATATATGGCCTGATGTACAGTATGTTGGACCCTGTGTTGTTTCAGCGGGTTACAGTACAGTGAATTAAAAAAAAGAACAGATTATTATTCAGTATTATTATTTAATAACAGCGCCCAAATTAAACTGTATAACAGTTATTAATAGGTTCCATAAAGTGTATGAAGTGAATATGAAATTTGTAAAGGTTAAAAAAAAAAAAAATCTGTAAATTAAGAATGTGATCCGTTTTCACAGAAATACCCCATGTATACTCTGGTGGTAGAAGCAGCAGACATGGTGGGAGATGGATTGACTGGACAAGCGAAAGTAATCCTTACTGTCACAGATAGCAAGGACAATGCTCCGGCCTCTACTCAGCCGTCGGTAAGTACAACATACTTTTGACTGGAAATTCACTATTGGCTAAACACTCCCCGAGGAGCAGTTCTCCAATCATAGCTTAGCAACCATAACGAGGCACAGCAGGTCTATCCCTAACTCTTCTATGATTGGTCATCTGCTCCAGGTAGGCAAGACTGGATTTTTTTTCCAGCTACTGCAGTGTAAACTAGGCCTGGCAAACTTGATTCCTTTTAAGGATTCTGGTTATTCTGAGTCACTCACTAAACTGATCTGGGTTGTGCGAGTCATTTGAGTCAGTATTGTATGCTACATCCAAGGCGAGCTTTTGATTTGGATAAATGCCATGTTTTCATTTAGAGAAAAGAAAAAAGAAAACCGAATATTCATTTAAAAATGACATGAAATTATATTTTGAAACTTTAAAAGTACTGACAAATAAGAAAGCCATACAGACTCTCTCCTCCTCAATAGCTACATACACAGAAATGGCACATACTAAGGAAAGCTCATTGTGGGACTGGCTCTAGTGGCTGTAATTCTGCACCAAGGCTGAATTTCGGGAAAGAGACGTCAGATACAGTATTAGGGGACCACTAAGGTCTATATAAAAGAGACGTCAGATACAGTATTAGGGGACCACTAAGGTCTATATAAAAGAGACGTCAGATACAGTATTAGGGGACCACTAAGGCCTATATAAAAGAGACGTCAGATACAGTATTAGGGGACCACTAAGGTCTATATAAAAGAGACGTCAGATACAGTATTAGGGGACCACTAAGGTCTATATAAAAGAGACGTCAGATACAGTATTAGGGGACCACTAAGGCCTATATAAAAGAGACGTCAGATACAGTATTAGGGGACCACTAAGGCCTATATAAAAGAGACGTCAGATACAGTATTAGGGGACCACTAAGGTCTATATAAAAGAGACTTCAGATACAGTATTAGGGGACCACTAAGGTCTATATAAAAGCACCATGTCATGGGACCTTTAAAGTAGCTAGCACTAGCTAGGTTAAATAACAAAAAAAAGAAATAAAAAAAGAAACAAAAGTCAATTCAATTCATTCAATTCAAAATGTCAAAATCAATACACATCAGTACATCAGTCCAGCAGACAAGCCAAAAAAAACAAACAAAAAACAAAGCATTGTCATTATGCAAAGAGAAACCAACACTTGCTTTCCCCCTGCCAAAAATATCAGACATAATCAAGGGGATTTCTCAAATGTAATTTACTAACTTATTCAACTACATACATGTAGGCATATGAGCGGTGAGCACTATATTCAAATGTCTCAATTCAAAAAGCCCAAATCAATACAATATATTGCAGCATTGTGGGTCGGTCAAATTTGTATTTTTCCGACTTTATTTCATGGGCCCTGAAAACAACTCCTCTGATTGGTCAGAAACATTCAAAAGCATCATGGGAAAGCTAAAACTGCGACAATAAAAGACCGAAAATGAATAAGATATGGACAAAAGACTATCAATATTAGATCTTTTACACTTCTCTGCATACTGAATAAACTCACGAAGCGCACACGCCATGCTGTGTGCTAGGAAAACACGGAGAAGGGTTGGGCGCAACCAAGTCTCACCCAGAGGTGGGGGGGGTTTGTGTGAAAAATGTTTTTCTTTGCTTGCCAATTACATTGAATCAAGAAAGCCAACCACTTATAATTTTTTATAACAGTTAATATTTTAAATTCATCATTATGATAACATTTGTCGGGGGTTAAACTGGCCACTTTTGATTATTGTTAACCCCCATCCCCCAAATGATACACTTGCGTGTACTTGTGGACCAACTCAACTCTGACAGATTGGGGAGGGGAGTGATAGTGGTCATGTAATATGGATTTATTTATAATTTATTATTATTATATTATTATTATTCTGAAATGAGTGTTCATAAACGAATAACGTATGGTCTTTCAACAATTTTAAGAGAATAATATAACAATTTATGGAAAATATTGTTAAAGCTTGTGTCATGTGGTGCCCCCCCACTGGTTGTGAATGGTTGGTGCCCCTGGGCACTGGCCCAAGTGCCCTTATGGATAATCCGGGCATGTATACAATAGTTCCCCCTTAAAGGTGCAATATGTAATATATTTACTGTATTAAATCCAAGAATTACCACAATGTGTTATCAGGAAACACACTAAGCTGAAATACTATATTTTCTGACAACAATGCTTAAGCCAGTATTTTCTCCTTTGAAATTTGTGTTATGGCCTGTGTGTTGGTATCAACTGCCCATTTTGACAGCCGTGCCGGGTTGCCAGATATACCTGTAAAAACACAAACCCAGCGCGCTACAGCTGTAGTACAGCCATGGAAGCAGCAAACTAACGAACAGGACCAACGGAGATAGATAAAACAGACCTTTGCATGTTTCTAACAGTTGCATGACCAGAGACGTAACAAACCCCGGGTCAATATTGGAGATATATTTGAAAGATGGAGTCAGCTTAGAGCCCAAAAGGACGCCGAGTTGGCTAATTTCCTCCTGAACATTAAGCCTGAAAGCATTAAGCTTCAGGCTAATTTATCACGGCTACTAGGGACGGGCATTTTACGTCATTTAAACATTTGTGTAATCAAATTGAATTAGTACGTGAGTTAGTTACTCGCAAAACAGTTGAGACACAGCTAGTGAAGTGATCCCGAAAAACTGCTTTTCCACGCAAAATCAGCCTTTATGTGTCTGCTTAGATTTCTGTGGCCCCCTCCTTAAGATATATAGAGCTGAAAAACAGTAATGTTAACTGTTTACACTCCTTTAACACAGACAGACAGGCAGACAGACAGACAGACAGACTTATGTATATTACCAACAGTGGACTATCAGGCTACACCGACAAAGTGTGGGCTTCTATTTCTGGTCTTTTAAAAAATACAAAAATAGCAAAGAACATTTACTTTTAAGATCTTTTTTTATAACATTACTGCAAATAGGCTTTTTTTTTTTTTTTTTTTTCCAAGAGGGGACTTGCATCCTTAAGTGATGTCTGCATATTAAAGAGGGAAGCTCCATATACTGAAGTGAAACTGTCTGTACCCATTCTTTCAATGAATGTTTGTTTATAGCAAATAGTAACTTTCTTTCTTTTTAATTCAACTTTAATCAAACATTTCTGTTATACAAATTTCTCTGTTATACAAATATTAAGAAATAATCAGGCCACTTAAATAGAGAATAAATAATGTTTTCCCTGCAAATCAGAAGTAACTTGACCGCATGCACTTATATCAATGTTTAAAGTACAACAATTTTATTAGGTTCATTTATATAAAATATACTTTTAAAGTTACATTTCAAAGATTTGCGTACATTTTAAGTTTATTTTTACTTTTTCTTTAGTTATTGAGAAAATAATGCAACATTTGTGGTGTGCCTTCCACTTCATGCAAACTCTCAGTTCCACTGTAGCAATGCTGAATCACATAGGTTTCATCTTGTCTGTTCACCAATAAAAATAAACTTTTATTATTGTTTTATTGTTTTTATATCAGAAAAAAACATGAATGAATGACAAAGTTTATAGAAGTTTAAGTATTTTTTCCCATGACACAATTTATATGTGAATTTCTTAGCATTCATTCTTGCGAACAAGGGAAGCTTGTCTCAAGACTCTCTGGCAAAGTACTGATCTACCTCTGCAGAGACAGAGCAGGAAACGTCTCAAAAGAGAACAACATTATAAAGCATTAAGTAAATCCCATCTATCAAACTTGTCACGTTACTACTGACACTAATAATGTCTTTTTCTGACCTAATGTATGGACCCATGCAGGAGTGTGAGTGTCACTGCATACTAGTCAATATCTTAAATCAAGTTAATATATGCTTATTTTTGTCTGATATATGAAGCCCTATTTAAGCATCAGCAAATACTGTAATCATCATTGCTAAAACAATTGTTCCTACATTAATACAAATTAGTATGTAATTCCTAATCAAAGTTATAAAATGTTTGTTTTTTTAATTAATAAACTCATCTACAATGTGATAAAGGAATGTACTGTATGTACATACTTTATGAATGATGGATTCCCCATTTCTAAATCATTATATAAATTACAAACCAGGCATTTAGAAGCTGTCAATGGTTCATAAGATCAGTTAGAAAGTGCTACTCTGAAGTTAGAAATAGGAAGAACTAACTTAGTTTAGAAGATAACTGAGACTTTGTTGACGATCTGCTGGCCTTTCAATCTCATTTGTGAATGCTTTGTGAGGGATAGATTACCCTCACTTTAGATGAGCACACAAAACATACTTAACTAACACCTAGTAAATGCTTCCTCACTACCTGGATTAATCGTAGATTGCTGTATTAATACGTGTTCCTCACTTTAGATCAGTTCACACAAAATACATAAACACCTGGTGACTAACTGTGAATTAATCAGGAATTGCAGTATTAAACGTGATTTTAAAAACATCTATTAACAATTAAAACGTATATTAACACACTGACTAACCATAAGTGCATAAGTTTTAACACTTATTTTAGAAATGGAGAATCCATTATTCATGAAGTATGACAAAACAATCACTAAACACATTATAGATTAGCTTATTAAAGAAAAAAAGAAAACATGTATAACTGTTATTATGAATGACATACTAATGTGTATTGATGTAGGAACAACACTTTACAAATGAGGAATTAAGTATTTACTAATGCTAAGTCTTCATAGTGTGAATTCAAGATTGTCTCGAGACTCTCTAGTAAAGTATTGATCTTCCTCTGCAGAGACAGAGCAAAAACATTTACGAGCAGGGCTGGACTGGGACAAAAAATTGGCCCTGGCATTTTTGGCCCAGGCGGCCCGTGATTGGTCAGACACATTCCCTGCAGACAGTCCTCTTAAAATATGCATGCATTCTATGATATGAGTTGCCTAGTGTTATGTGTTCATGTGATCGTTTTGGATCCTTCAAGAGGGGTCCCAAGACTTATCTGTTGATCTTACACTTAAATAATTCATTCATTCTTAGAGTTATGATTTGTATATTTATGGTATTTTTTATTATTGATATTTGATATTGTATTGCCATTATTGTTATTATTACTATTTTGTAATATTGGCATAGCAACTTTAAAGGGGTGATAGAATAGTCATAGTTAATAGTCATAGTTAAATAACGACAGTTTAGTGGGTAAATAGGACATACATAGAAGCTCAAAATCCCATTGACACCTCTTTCCTCTGCAAATCTCACAATTTGAAACTGCCTCTGAAAACGGGCGAATCCGCTCCTCCTTATTTGGCTCTAGTCTCTATCTTTGTCACGCCCCAACATTTACACAGGCTACACCACTGAGCTGAGATCAGGTAGTCTTCTGAATAGGTCGCGCAGATCTCTGAAATTGTATACATTGTTCATCTGCTATTTTACCACTAAATTCACTTCTGCGACTTTTTTATGTATGTAGAGGTCAAATATGTGCCGTTTTACGAAAAATTGATGTCTAATTGCAAATTTTGTCCGACTGTGTGTCGGAGTTCAGCGGCTGGTGCTGCCTGTGTTGCTGCATCGCCACCCGGCCTGCCCTCCTTCACAGACCCCGGCCTGCTGTGAGGTAGATGGAGCTCCTTCGCGGCTGGCAGCCCACGGCACTCCATACCCGCGCAAAGTCACAATTTTTTGGGTTAATGGACTACCAAACGCCGCTGCCCTGACAGAGCTCCAGGGCCTGCAGCTCCCCTCTTCCTGCTAAACGGCCAGTGTGTGTGAGTGAGAGCGCGGTCAGCGAGCTTGTTACGCCCGCAATCTCTTACCACAGGTTCCAGTTAATCTTATAATGGATATGTGTGTTGAGTTATTTAAACGAACGATCGGGGAATTAAACACTTCTTGTCCGCGAGTTGTATTGATAAAGCCTGCGGCTGGATGGAGCTCTATCAATGAGAGCTAGCTAGCCTCCTTTTAGACCTCTGAAATTCACAAATGCATTAAATTGAAATCGGACACCATTGTTAGCTTTATAAGACCTTGGAGTAGCTGTAAAATAAGTGGCGTGACGAAATTCAAACTGTAAATATACTCTGAGCTCCACGGAGCCCGGAGCCCCGGTAGTCCAGTGACCGAGTAAACGGTGACTTTCACTGGGTATGGAGGTTTCCGCTTTCTCGTCAGACTGTGTGGAGCTCCTAAAGTCCGACACGTCTTATCAAATTTGCAATTAGCCATCAATTTTCATAAAACGGCCCATATTTGAACTTTATATAGTTGATTTCTCGCATAAAAAAGTCTCAGAAGTGAATTTAATAACGAAATAGCAGACAAACAGTGTATAACTTTGCAGTGTCTGAAATATGAGACCTGCTGTCTAGTCTCCAATGGATGTGTATGTGGTTTGCTCAAACCAATCAGAGAGCAGCTCATCTAAATATTCATGAGCATACCATATTTGGAAGAAAAGCTCTTGTTCCAAATAGGCCATATTCACAGGATAGTTAAGGACCCATAAAATAGCATTCGAGCAATTTTCAGCCCAACCAATGTTACATACCCTATTAGGAGACCTTAAGGAACAGTGTGAAATACCCTATATAATCATTCTATCACCCCTTTAAAAACTGTTTACTGTTATTTTAAACTATTGTAAAATTCATATTTTGTCGCTTTGGACAAACGTGTCTGCTAAATACAATAACCATAACCCTTCCCAAAAGCTACAATAAAGCTGAGAGTAGTATATGCCCTAGAAAAGAGCTAAATAAGCAATTCAAGGAACACAACTTTAATACACTTTTCAGCTACCCAACAGGCCAACCGCTAGCATTTTCAATGTAAGCTTAAGCGGTTAGGTTACCTGACAGCCACTAACTTTAACGTCACAGCCAAACTGCTTGTTTTCATTATGACGTGAGGCGCACACACACACACACACACACACACACACACACACACAACCTCCCTCCCTTCCTGAGAGTCCCTGTTAATTTGCCTACTCCTTACCACGTCGTCATCTACTCTCTCTTCCATCTTTTCCTCACTCGCTCCCATGGCCCTGTCATGGTCACTCTCCTCTTCCTCGGCTTCTTCCCTGTCATGATGTTGTTTTTGCTTCAATCTCTATATTCTCTGTATAGCCAGCCACCTCTCCTCCTTCCTCTACTTCAGGCAATGCTGATGTTGAAGCAGCTACTACAGCCCCAAACGTGTCAGAAATTTCGGGACATTTTGAGGAATACGCCTGTAGATTCTTAATTTTTTTCTCCCGTAATTTCTCTGCACCTCCCTTGCACTTTGGTGGTCGTTTGTCCATTTTAAGGTGGATGCTAAACTTCCAGCATAACTATTACAGCTCGTGTCTCAGGGCCGGGAGGCGTGGCCATAGTGGGGATTCGTAAATTTGTGGCCCGGAGTGGGGAAGGGGGTTCCTGGCTTTGATTGGGTCAGGCCAGTGCCAATAAAGAAAATTAACCAATGGGCTGCTGTGCGTTCCTTATGGGCCGGCGCGGCCAAAAATAAATTTAAAAAAAGCCTATTTATATCGGCGATTCGGAAATTAGCAAGCTAATGTTAGCTAGCGAGCCAGTAGCGGGCCATACAGTCGCTCCACTCCGCTCCCACCGTAGGGAGACTTCTTTGCCGAGAGATCGGATGACAGCCCAGGAGAGGCACAGTTCAGTTAGCCATCTCCCGGTACCACTGTCTTCCCGGCAGGACGTGAAGCAGAGGGACCGTAGGCTCTGTTCAGTCCTGCCACTGCTAGAGCAAACACTGTTTGCTGTGGGTATCATAACAAACATTTCCCTTGTTGAATGATTACCGCCGCCTGCTTGTATGGGGAGGTATTTCCTTGCATGCATTCGCAAAACGTACGTGGTACTTGGCCGTCGGCTGCAGTCTGTGCGGTGTGTTCCAGTGCAAATTTTTGACACAGACGCCACAGGTGGCCGTAGTCGCCTGTTCGACGTCCGCCGGCTTGGTGTGTCAGGGCCTTTAGAGCACAAAGGCAAAACAAAATTGCCAGGTAAAGTTCTCTTTAGAGGTGTGCATCTCGTTGTTCCGACAAAGAGGGGACTATTGAGACACAACTGTGCAGTCCCCTCATGTATGTGAATAGACCATCAGACCATCACAAAGGGCTTAAAGCTATTGTTGTGGAAAAAGGGTGAGCCCAGGGGCCTGTTGCACAAAAGTAGAATGAAGAAATCCAGGATAACTGAAAAAGCGCAGCTTGACTTAGTGTGATCCGCTCATCGCGGCTTAATCGGTTGCACGTTTGCCGAGCCAGGATGAGAAGGTGAAGCTATGTCAAGCCAGGTGTAGATAGCTGGGATAAGTGCACGTCCACGGCTTTCTTAAATAGACCACGGTATCGATCACAGATTTACTGATGCAGAAATGGAGAAGACGCGTGCGGCATATGTTTCACCCGCTCAGCAGCAGCTTCTAATGGAAAGTTACGAGGAGGTGAAGCATATAATATGCAAAAAGGGAAATACGGCTGTTATCAGACAGAGAAAAAAAGCCTGGCAGACAATAGCGGACCGACTGAATGTGTAAGGATTTAAAAAGATCTAGGCTACTTACTAGTCACTCCACATTTTTACAAAGTTGTACACTCTGTTTTAATTGCTTTTAATATGCTTGTTTTATGTGTTATATGTTATGTTTTTATGTGCTAAATGTGCTGGTTTTACTGTAAAGTGTCTCTGAGTAGCCTACCATGTAAAGCGCTATATAAATAAAATGTTTTATTATTTAGCCTACTTTGCCTTAAAAGTGAGCAGAGGGAATTAATGTTCCTCTGGACATTCACCCTAAGGACTAGGCTTAATTTCAAACCCTTATTCATAATGCGAGAATATGTTTTACAACCATATCCACAAATCTCTATAAGCTATGTCTAATTCTAAATATCTTTCTACAATTAATGTTCATACAGAACAAACATGACTGGGCAAAAACTAGAAAAAGAAGTAAGTGACTTCAATACACACTGTAAGCATATCTGTAAAACAATATAGCCTATTTTCATGTTTTTTTTTCTCACTCCCGAGCTCCAAGATGCGTGACAGCACCAAAATAAAAAGATTAAGAAGCTTTGTGGCATTCCAACACATTCCCACTCCCATCTCGTAAAATACGGACGTTTGGTCAGGTGCCATTATCGTCGTTATTGACGCTAAAAGCCTCCTTTAGGGTCCGCCGCACGGTGTGGGAGGATCCCCCTGCCTCCCCCCCGCCTCTCCACGTTGCACGGGGCAAATTCAGAGATTCCTCCGCTTCAGAGAGCAGCGGAGGAAAAGCCCGTTTCTTACCATCCAAACAACTGCAATAGTAGGATTTAAATCAAACTTGTGACAGCAATAGTGACAAGTGATGCATTTTAATAAAAATAAAGCAGAACACATTCCGAAGACAACGGAATAACTGTTAAACACGTTTATTTCGGATCAGAGCGGCAGCTGATTTAACACATAAGACTCCAGGATTAATCTTAGCAGTACTTTAGTGCAGGTGGACCAGACATAGATACTTCTTCATTTCACTGAGGTTTACAAACAGTGGAATACTCATTTAGGAAATTGATGCTTAAGTTTAAGATGTTTTCTGAATGCTGCAGACAAAGGATTTCAATTAAATGAATGCTTTTAGATGTTAGGCTTTCAGAAAACATTACCTAAGCATTCACCAGCGTTTTTTGTTGTGTACTAAATAACATTATCATGTGGTTATTATTTCACTTTAGCTTTTACCCCCGTGTCTGATTAACCTTTTCCAAGAGCCAGCCAGAACGTATACAATAACCCTTTCATTCCTACTAATGTCCAAATAGTAACCTGAAACCCTTTGGTCACTGTGTTTGATGAAATAATATGAGAAATTATATTCATAGTTGTAATTTAGTTCTAGCAGAGGTATTCATTCAAAAGGGCTGGCTTTGAACAAAGGTAGTGGTAGAAACAGAAAGGTACCAGTCAAACTCTACACTTTAACTGAAGACATGCAGTTACAACTCAATCAATGCATTAACATGGACATAATGATTTCCTTTTTTAATTATTAGGCTTGTGAGTAGCCAAATTATATGGTCAAACATGATGGAATAGACAGTGTAAGCTCTTTTGAAATAGGATGATATATGCATTTTTAAATACATTCTCCATCAAAATAGTGACATTTTGTTTTGCATGCACAAACTGAGGAGGTGTTATGTGAAGATGAGTGTACTTCACACACCCCACATTGAATTTAAATCTACATGGACAGTATGCAGACTGACAGCGTTTCACTCGGTAAGACTGCTTGACATGCTGACCGTGGATCAGATGAATAGACAATGAAGTTGTATTTATGTCTTAGTAGTTGCAATTACTTTTTTATTACTTTTTCGTTGCAGCTGGTGATTGGTCTGGCCAATCAGATGAAGATAGATGAACAATCAATTAATAAGGAAAGTGACCAGGCATTCTCCTTTAATATACAACATCATCTTTGAAAACGCTCCCCAGGCCCCCAGTCACAAAGAATTAGATTTATTTTCTGAAATCTGAATATAGGGTGACGATTAGAAACAATTTATACTGACAAAATACTGCTGTATCGCTGTAGTTACAATTGAAACATTTTATTTTAAAGTGCTCATATTATGGTCATTTTAAGGTTCATAATTGTATTTAGAGGTTGTACCTGAATAGGTTTACATGGTTTAATTTTCAAAAAACTCCATATTTTTGTTGTGCTGCACGATGATATAGCTCCTCTTTTCACCCTGTGTGTTGAGCTCTCTGTTTTAGCTACAGAGTGAGGCATCTGACTTCTGTTCCATCTTTGTTGGGAGTCACACATGCAGTACCTAGGTCAGCCCTACAAGCCAGTCAGAAGCAAAGTAGAAGGGCGTGCCACGCTAGCAGCTAGCCTAGGCGAGCATTATAACGTGTGTTACAAAGTGACGCTTGTTCGTCACGGAAGTAAAGGCTGGACTACAATAGAGTTGTTTGAGGAGTTTGTGAACAGTGTTTTCTGTTGGAGATGGTAAGTCCCTTTGGGGTGGACTTTGGGCTTTTTCACTTTTACATGCACAAAAAAGATATATAACACAACAAAGGAAAGGGAAAAAGCCCAAAAGTATAATATGAGCACTTTAAACATGCCACAATATTAAAGTTGTGAGATATAAATGTTTGTATTATTTTGTTTTTCAGCGACCTATTGTCAGTTTATGAGATAACAATCACTTTTATGTATTTAAGTAAAGATTGGGAAATTGAACTTTAGTTTTGTATGCTGCGTCTGATAAATTGTGCTGCTGTGCGTTTCCTTCCATCCAACCAGGGTCTTGACTTTGAGAAGAGCAGTACGCACACTTGACGTTACATGACCAGCTTCTTCTGTAGGCACACACCCACCCACATAAAACAAAAAGACCACCGTAGACTAACAAATTAGTAACTAAAGAAGAAGAAAAAATTGTGTAATGTATGTGTACACACACACACACACACACACACACACACGTAAATGAAATAAAAATAAAGTTTGCTCTTCTAAAAAGACAGAAAAACCAGTGACACCAGTCACCAAGTAAACATCAACAATGTATCAAAAATTAAGATAAGATGGAAAAAGAAAGTAAGTGTTTTAAGATATTTTTTATATGTAAGAAAGAAATGGCTACCACATTTAGTCAAAGGCTGCAGAGTTGCCAGAGACATTGTATTGCACTTTCTCCATATGTAACAACTTGGATCTCTCTGCGTTTGCAAGGTCTTACAGGATGTATAATCCTCGCTTTTCCAATAAGAATATTTCGTTTAGCAATAATTATGCCATAGTGAACGATGTATGTGGTTCAACACTTTCAAATGACAGTTCCCGCCAAGAACCGGAGTACATGGGTCCAGTACAGTATCACAGTCATATCTGTGTGTATTCATGTCCCAGTAATTGCTGTTACTAACTTAGCTCTGGGGAGCTTATTCCCCGGAGTCCTTATGTTTTCCCGCCTTGCAGCTTTCCTTCAATGAGGTTGGTACCTAAATCATGGTTGCAGCTGCTGCTGTGTTCCTGGTGTGCACTCTGCTACGCCGTGCTACACCCTACTACGCCCTACTACACACCTGCTATGCCCTGCTACGCCCTGCTATACCCTACTACGCCCTACTACGCCCAACTATGCCCTGCTATAACCTACTATGTCTTACTATGCCCTGCTATACCCTACTACGCCCTGCCAAGCCAACTACGCCCTGCTAAGCCACACTATGCCCTGTAAGGCCCAACTATGCCTGCTACGCCCTTCTATGCCCTGGTATGCCTTACTATGCCCTGCTATACCCTGCTACGCCCTACTATACCCTGCTATGCCCAACTACGCCCTGCTATGCCAAATTACACCCTGCTATACCCTACTACGCCCTGCCTTGCCCTGAACTACTACAACTACTATTTCTAATCATAGTTCCATTATCTTTATTGTGACGATTATTGCCACTGTTCATCACACCCCCAAACGGCACCGTCAGATGCCCGCCCACCAACAGCCTGGGTCTGTCCGAGGTTTCTCCCTGAAAGAGAGTTTTTCCTCGCCACTGTTGCACCAAATGCTTGCTTGGGGAATTATTGGAATTGTTGGGTAGTTGCAAATTATAGAGTGTGGTCTAGACCTACTGTATCTGTAAAGTGTCTTGAGATAGCTCTTTTTAGGATTTGATGCTATGAATACAATTTAATTGATTTGAAAGGGGCTCTGAAGTCAAATTTCCTCCATTTTCCTCTTTATTACAGAAACGGTCATCGTCCTGAATTTAATCGCTGAGCAGTTGAGAGTACACTGTGGTCCTGAGGGTTGCAGACCACGAGGGCCTGGAGCCTATCACCCCTTTAAGGGAAAATCCAGTTAGCCAGCCAACGCCACATCACCCTCTGAGGCTGTGGGCAATGAGATATCAATAAATGCTTTTTAAAATGTTCAATCTGTTGTTGAAATGATAAGTGTCTATTTAGCTGACATCTTTATCACATTATAATGTCAACACGGTTTTTGGTGCTATACCTCCAATGGTACTTTATTATCAAAGCTTTGTTTTTTATCAGTATACAGCATATAAAATCTGCTGTATACTGTATACTAAAAAAACAGCTTTAAGAAATATTGAATAGGATATAACACAATGTAATTCTGCTAAATAAAACATCACATTCATTATAAGTTTCACTTGTTTTTACACAAATTGTATATCTGAATAAAATACACATTTTCTATAGACTCAGTCTGACAAAAAAAAAGAAAAGAAATTCCAGCGGTATCATAATATTGGATAGTCGTCATGGAAACATTAATTGGTCATGTGACAAGACCTGTGTTCGAAACCGCTCCCTCAATCACTCACTCACTCACTATTCCCGATATAGTGTTTATTAAATAGTGAACCATATAGGGAACAACCAAACAAGATTTCGGACACTCAGTGAAAACATTGTTGCGTGACTTGCGTCAGGAGATGCGCCCGTTGTTTGTGTGACGGAGGCGGGTGCGCCCAGCATCATGTAAACAAACTGAAACAAAAATACTTCTAATACGTCCCTAAGACAAACCGAGCACTCATATATGTTGCATGTTACATTGTGGTATACGGGAGTAAAATGTAGGCTACATCGTATGCGCACTCAAATTAGCAGTGCATTGTGGGTATTTTATACTGGACTATATAGTGAATGAAATTAACTACTAACTACAAAATGGCGAACACACTATATAGTGCACTATTTCCGTGATAGGGAACGGTTTCGAACACATCCTGTTCCCCTCTTCTAGCCTTGCCACACTGTCCCTATACAATTGATGCTATGCTATGTATATTTGCAGCACACCACAATCACTAAATGGAAAACAGCCATACAGTATGATCTCACATTATTTGTCTGGCATTCAGGGTTCATCACACACACTTTGGCTTCAACACCAGTCAACAGACGTTACAGCAATAAAACTCGCTCTCAAACAAACAAACTTTATTCTTAATCATCACATACACACAGTAAAATATAGTGAAATTCTATTTCCTTTCATTTATTCATTTTTTTTTTTGAAATGTATTTATTTTAAATTACCTTTAAATGTTTGTCATATTTTGAAATGATCTTCCTTTTAACCAGTGGTGTAGCCTACGTGATACGCAGGTATACGCAGTATACCCACTAAGAAAGCTCCAGGATTTCCATATACCAACTTAAAAAGGCCCAGTGACACGCAGCAACATACTTTCCATTATAATTTTAATATATTTTGAAATGTCATCTGTGTTTTTCATCTTCACACTAAATAAAGGTATTTCCACCGTAAATCGGTGCATAAAAGTGTGTCAGAATGCAGGAAATGAAGTCGTTGGTGCTTAAAACTTCCCTGGGAGAGGACACCCAGACCCCCCCACTATGATATGCCCCCCCCAAAAAAAAGAAAGGTAAATTCTAGTCAATATAGCCACTACAATACATTAGACTACACCACTGCTTTTTACCCATTGACATATGCTTTTACCCCGCACCTCTCCAAAGGGATCAACTTTTTTTCAACTTGGTTGATCGACTATACATGCCTTGCATTATATTGACCGGTCAGAAGATTGCCAGAGAACTGAGGCGCTGAGCAGCATCTCTGTAGTCAAATCAGCCGACGTTACAACTGTAGTAAACCCATAATGTTCTCTAAATACAGCCATGACCTATATACTGACATTTATGGTAAATGTCATCGAGCTGACAGGCAGAGCTAGTGACGGACTTGGCGAAGTTAGCGCACATCATGCAAACATTATACACATGTCACTACGTCCGGTTTTCAAAATAAAGTGTTAACGTAGGGCCTAGGCTATACAAAATGCATATATGGGAATAAGGTAATTTGGATTAAATTCACAGGAAGTAGGCTATAGAACATATGTTCCTTTTGACAGTCTTAGAACAGATGTCCTAAACTTAAATATAGGCCTATAATTAATTGTCAGAAATGATGGAGGAATGTTTTTTTTCAGCACCACTGTCAGGAATTATTCATTTAACTTCCGTTCCAGCAACATAAACAACAGTAATTTCCCTCACAATTTAGTGGCATTTTATTTTTAGTTCATTAGGAACACTGGTGACATGTTTTATACTTCAATGTAAGACACAATTAACAACCTTTCAGTCACAAGGTGAGCTGCAATCCCTTTCTGGTACGTGGAAATCGACATATTACTGGTTCCAGCCCCAAATGTTTTCTCACAAATCCCGAATCATTAGGTCTTTAAAATAACTTCAAATGTTCTATGCTGCTACTACTAATATGCTATTCCCTAAATACATCTAATATAATTGAGTAAATGTTCTTTTGTTGGCCTAAATTCACATCAAACTATTAAAGACCACATTTGGCAATTGCTAAGGATCTTTGATTTGCATTTAGAGCAGCCCATGTTATTATGGCATTTCAATTCAAATGTAGCACATTGGTCAGCTAAACAATCATTCTGTGAACTCTACTCCAGCATAGTAGCTAGGTTTGAAGATACAGATTATTAGACGTTCTACAGAGTTTATTTTGAAAGTCTTGAACACGGTATTGCGTTTACGAACTTGACTGTAGCCTACTGTTGCTACTTCAGTGCAGTGATGTCTGCGTTGCTTTGCCTCGTAGCTGGAGCACTTTGCTTTTATGTGATAGTGTATTACAGTGTATTCAGAGGCGCTAGGTGCTCCAGTTCAGTGAAGCTGAATGGGAAGACGGCCATTGTTACAGGTAAAGAGCCTCACCTACTGTAGATCCTGCTAACATGTAGCTTCATTCAGACTCTCAGCCACAGACAGTATATAAGCTCATCTTCATGTAAACAGTAGGTGTGTCTCTGAAACACTTCCCCAAATGATCCCGAGTGTGTCAACGCTGTACCTTTCATTAAAGTTAGCTAGCTAGGTGACGTGATAGGCATCGCCGGGAGTCCATTAATTACCCGATAATGGACATATTAAAGGGCATTAACATGTACAATTAATATATTATTTTCATGCGTTGTGCAATCACAATCTAAAGTATTTTCAAATACTCTGTTTCCTTGCAACACCTGAAGGTTTTACTAATCCCTGAAAGATACATTCCCATCCCAAAAGGTTCTAATGCAATGGAAACGCTGTTCACTGCTAAATACTGTTCTCAGTAAATAGGACGGACCTGGCAACGGGAGACAGTACTAGTCCGCTCAGCTCCCAGCCAGAAAGTTTACGCTATGCTAGCGGGATTTGATAAACCGTAACGTTATGGGTAATTTTAAAGTATGTTGAACAACAAGACAAACTAGCTATCCAGCCATTTCGTGGTCTCCAAAAGAATATCAGGACTGTCGAGAACAAATGCGAGTTAAACAGCGAGCGAATGGTAACGAGGGATGCTCGCTAAACTGTGAAACCGTAAACTGGCTGTGTGGTTTAAAGCATAGACAGTACGGTATATAGGTTTAGAGCGGGTTTAGAGGGGCTACGTTTAGCAGCTAATGCGTTAGCGCCATCTTGTGGTGTTCACGAGGCACTGCAGGACAGCACAGTTGTAAATAAAATATTCAGTTTATTTCCTTTTAATCTATCCCAAGTGCTATCTTAATCTTTCCTCTTGATCCAAGCATATCAACTACGTTAGTGTCTTCCTATATTTCGTTTTGGATCCAGATATTCTAAAGCTAACCTAGATATTTTTAAGTGTGTGTTATAGTGCGTCCAATAAACCTACCCACATCTGTTTTCAGTTATTTGACTATACTACCTACATTTGTAAGGGAAATGTACCTTTGAAATGAAGAATTAATCCAACCACATATATTTTAAATATGTAATATTTTACATGCAGAAATATTATGAAATGAGTGGAGTCCAGTGTTGATAAGCCCATGCATGTTCTCAATATGCCCTCATAATTATTAACTCTTAATTCATCTTTGTATACCAATATTCCTCTGTGTGTGCTGGGTGCTATAGAACAATGTAGAGCTGCAAACATGAATAGATTAGTTGTCAGTCGTAAAATTAATCAACATCAATTAGTTGGTTTAAGTCATTTTATTATTTGTTATATTTATTATTATTTAAAAAAGTCATAGGTATTCTGATTCCAGTTTCTTAAATGTGACTATTTTCTGGTTTCTTTATCACTCAGTAACAGTAAACGAAATATATTGAGTTGTGGACATTTGAGGACGTCATCTTGGGCTTTGGGAAACACTGATCCACATTTTCACCATTTTGTGACGTTTTAGAGACCAAACAATTTATCCATTAATCCAGAAAATAATCCACAGATTAATCAACAATGAAAATAACTGGTAGTTTGCATCCCTAAAACAATGTGTATTTTAAAGAACTGAAATTGTTTTTAAATGGAATGCTGATTGTACAATCTCAATACCAAATGTATGAAACAAGTAATGACTGGTTCATACATGAGCTCTAATATTCCGTTATCTGCAAGCAACATAAAATGCCAGTCTTTGGAATGACAGGTGTCATTGAGTTCAGTAGGGGTGCACGATTCAGAAAATGTCACGATTTGATATCGATTTTTAGGCTCAAGATTCGATTCCAAATCAATTTCTGATTCAAAAATGATTCTCGATTATAAAAAAACAAAACGATTCACAGTATGTAAATGTAGTTACTTTTCCCATGTGATTGCAGTAGACATACCATTTAAAAGACAAGAAACACAACAAATGAAATGTAGTTTGATATTACTTTAGTGCCAAGCTTTGGCCAGCTTTCAAATACATTTAATTACATTTAAATAAAGTATAAAATAAAACTGTTAAATAAAAAGAGCTTTTCGTTCAGAGTTCGGTGGGAGTTTAGAGCATTGAAAGAGTGCATTGCCTGACTGGCACGTTACTTTAGGTTGTTGTTCGTCCACGTCTTTAATGTTAATCTCTGGGTGATGCCGTACCATGTGAGTTCTCAAGTTTGTGGCGTTTCCAAAATACTTAACTTTCGCTTTGCAAAGCCAGCATATCGCATGATTCCTATCAAGTTCTGTCTTCCCCTTGAGGTTATAAAAATGTGTCTAAACTCTCGCCTTCAATGATGATGGAGCGTTCTCTTAATACATCCATGGGATGGAGCAGGTTGAATAATTCTTTCTGTGAGGTTTGCCATTGTTTGCGCCGACTAAACTACCTCCGCTGCACTCCTCCTTCTTCTGATCATGACAAGAGTGCCCAGGCGTCAGTGTGAATTAGACGCAGTGCCATCTATGGGAATGGCGAGCTAACCTCATTTCAGGACAACAGTATACACGGCATTACAAAATGAAAAAAATAAAATAAAATATGAAACGATTTTTAGAATTCTATGAATCGGTAGAACTTGAATCACGATATGAATGTGAATCGATAGAGTTCAGCAATTGCTCCTTGTTGTCAGTGTTTTGTTGATTATTATGTTTGTGAGTGAGTGGTTTTCCTGCACAGGAAGCAACACTGGCATCGGCAAGGCCGCGGCTCTGGATCTGGCAAAGAGAGGAGCCAGGGTGATCCTCGCCTGCCGCAACAAGGACAAAGCTGAGGCTGCTGCTTTTGACGTTCGTACAGTAAGTACTCTGACAGTTATAGTCTGTTCCCTACTCCACACGCAGCACAGAGAATTCCAATTCAAATGTCAGCTGTTGTGATCCAAAAGGTGGGACTATAAAGCATTTTGGGGATCGAACCGATACTGGTTTTTCAAGACCGATACCTATTATTTGTAGTTAATGAAACCGATAGCCGATATTTGGAACCAACATGCATTTACAGTGCAAATGAAATTCTTGAAATCAAAATTAAGATTTTGTAATGTTACAAACTCCAACACAAAACTTATTTTTGAAATGCTTTAAGCAATTATTTAATAATTATAAACGTTCAACATAATCCACAGTAAAACATACAGCTAGTATTGTGGGCGGGACATAAGGGGCTTTCCGACCGGAGGAATTTTTGCAGTTCTTAGATTTAAACGTTCCTAGAACACTTTTTTCGTCGTGTTCCGACAGGAAAAATTTGGGGATTTTTAAGTTCCTCTGGCCGCTGTAGCGTACTTTTTTAGCTCCTACTCCAGAGCAGGGTCTTTTCCCTTTTCCCTTTACCTAGGTGTACTTGATTGGTCGAACTTATAAGTCACGCCCACTGCCAACTCGGAACTTGCAGGCAGAGCAACAACCAACAACGGGACATTTTTAACAATTTTCACCATCTTATTCATCATTAAATTCACTTCTGACAACGTTTTAGGCGAGAAATTAACTGTTTAGATTTCGAATGTAGGCAGTCTTGCGAAAATTGATGCCAAATTGACAATTTGCTTCAAAGTTTTCGGAGTTTAGAAGCTCCATGAAGTGAGGCGACAGCCAGCAGGCGCCTGCCCCGGCCTCTAGCTCGTCGCTCGGAGGGTCATGCTCAGACACCTCGCTGTGAGCTGGAGGTCTCTCAGACCGCTCTCGTAAATAAGAGGCTTTTTTATTTCGCCGTTGACGGTTCGTTTGTTTAAATATCACAACACATGTCCATCATAAGATTAACGGGAACCTGTGGTTAGCTGTCTTTTTGGAGTTAAACTCCACAAGCGTGTCCTGCGGCTCGCCGGCCGTCACACACACACACACACACACACACACACACACACACACACACACACACACACACACACACACACACACACACACACACACACACACACGTCCACAGCGCAGCAGCAGGCAGAGGCGGGGTCTGTTCCGAGTATAATAAAGCCCCGTCTGTGTTGAGCAAAACATTACGTGAATTACTACGAGAATGGACGGAATGCTGCTTTATTGTTGTTGTTGTTGTTGTATGTGGCGCTAAGGTCTAGTGGCGATGCTATAAAGACCGTTGCCGTGCTTGCGTCACTCCCTTACCCCTCCTACCAGTCCCTATGGCCACTTGGCCAGTGGGAATGCGAACGGAAAAAAAGATTTTGGGGGAGAGTAGTTCTTAGAACTGCTTAGAAGTGTACTTTTCCTCTAAAGAGTACTATCCGGTCGGAAAGCACCTATTAAGTCAGAGGGACAGACACAGAGCTGTAGCTAGGGCTGCACGATATGACCTAAAATCAAAATCACGATTAATTGCACATTTTACCTCGATAATGTAATTTTTTGGTGATTCAACGACGGACACTGCGTTTATATTTTTCACTGCCTGTTTTAGTTTTTAGTTTACTATCATAACCCTGCTCCCGATATACTCCAAAATCTGGACTTTCTTTAGCCTCCCCTATCCTAACCACTGATATAAATGACAACATGATAGAAACCCCTCTCAAACAGTTCAACTGCACCACTAACTGTAGATTCTAGGGCTGATCGATTCATCGTTTTCAAATGGAAACTGAGATTGGAAAGAATGTGATCGGCTAATTGTGAAGACGGCGATTAATCGACAATATCGTGCAATATTTAGTTGAGTGTTTGGTGTAACATTTATTTTAACATTTTTTATTCCTCTTTTCCTTATTATATATACTGTTTTTTTCATAAGATAAAAATATATTAAAATAAATTGTTTCCAGAAATGTCCTATTTTCAGTGGAGTTTTCATTTATTTTGCATTACTTTATTAAACATGATGGTAGAAGGTGTAATATGTAGATGCTGCTGTTGAACGGAGGATGATCGGACATTTCGGTTTACAGGAAAGTACTGATATTTTTTATTGGAATAGTTTTTTTTATTATTAAAACTTTAGCTTTTCTGATAAATGTTCTGTGTTTGACTGTTCAATCTTCCATGCTTATTAAAAGAAAAACACTTATTTCTGGCAATTCATATCCATGTTCTCATCCTCCGTAAGAATATAGAGCCGTTTTGATAGCGTCTCATGTTATAATGCTCCATGACGTGTCTTATCTGTTACACAGTGAATATTGAACTTTAGCTATAGTTTAGCTAAAAGAAATCGCAAGTCGTAATTGCTATATCTGGCAGAAAAATTGTAATTACATTTTTTTCCCCCGAATCGTTCAGCCCTAGTAGATTCCAAAATGATCATACTGTAGGATCAATTCCTCTAAAATATTTCAACACAAACTGAACATTAGAATCTTCACGAAAGTAGGATGTATTGCTATTTTAGACTGCATTAGTTTTAGCTATCTGCCCCTAATAAAGTCTAGCATTCACACAGTTTCATAGACGTTTTTCATAGCAAAAACTTCCCAGGCCCAGGCTTTTGTAAACCCACAATTAGATTTGCTCATAGCCCTCTGCACATTTGTACTAATGTGGAATGAAGTTGCTGTGATAATCAGGATGTGCAGGTGTTTTTTTTTCTAATCACTCTGACCACAGTAACTGTGAAATGACCTGAGCCTTCAGGAGACTGCACGTTGTCCGCTCTGTCAAGACCAACCAGACTGCAGGAAAACATTGTTTTCAATATATTCAGGTGTATTTTCAAAATGCAGAAAAATCAGCAAGGCAAGTTTTGTGTTTCCATCAGTATTGTTTAGTTCTGCCAGATATGCACATTACAGCCAGACTGATCCAGTGTGAATGTGCTTCAGGAGAGCGGGAACAACCAGGTGGTGTTCATGCCGTTGGATCTCGCGAGTTTCAAGTCTGTTCGCAGCTTTGCTGAAACCTTCCTGAAGACTGAGCCCAGACTGGACATCCTCATCAACAACGCAGGTGAGAATGTTTAAATACGGTGGAATATCCCTCCATGCTATGTTATTATTTTTACATCAAAATGAAACGCTGTGATGAAGGTCTGTTAGACTGAAAGCTCAAAATAAAGCGAACCATTGCATAGATCTGAGTGTGCGGATCTCTCTTCTATCAGTTTGGACATGAAACAAAATGAAAAAGCACTGTTAAAGGCTAATTTTATTTTTCAACCTGGACCCTATTTTCCCATGCATTGGTGTCTAAATGAATAATGTGAACAACTATGTTTGAAATTGGTCCAGTGTTGAGCGAGCACGCTGTAACCGGCAGACGCGAACCGGGCTGCAATGTAACCCTATAGTTCAAATGGGCATCGTCAATTTCTTCCACAGATTATTATTCTAAGTGTCTGACAACATTATGGAAAGGACAGAGATAGACCTTTTTGTTAAAGAGTAAGATCCTTTTGTTTAACCAGAAACGGCTCCGAAATCACCATTACCAAACCCACCAGACTCCATTTAAATAAACACTACTTTTAGCTTGTATAGAGCCAGCATATATTTCCATGTAAATGGGTGAGTTAAAGGTTTATTACAACCAAACCAGAGTGGTGATTGTTGGAACAGCGGAAAGATGAACCAAGACTGCTTTTGATAGTTTTATTTTGTTTTCTGTCGACTTTGAATGAAGTGTGTTTTACGATGATAAAATTACTGTTTATTTAAATGGAGTCTGGTGGGTTTGGTAATAGCGATTTCATGTTAAACAAAAAGGAACTTACTCTTTAACAAAAAAAGGTCAATCTCTGTAGGGATCCTTTCCATAACGTTGTCAGACACTATAATAATAATAAGAATAATAATCTTAGCCTTTCAGCGGAAAAACAGCACTTTAGGTGGATGCAATTGGCCATTAATGTTACATTGTAGCTTGTTTCGCCGCTGCCGACTGCAGCGTTCTTGCTTAATACTGGACCAATTTCAAAGATTGTTGTTCCCATCAGTCACTTGGACACAACAATATAGGAAAATAGGTTAAAAAAAAAAAAAGAAGTTACCCTTTTAAAGGATCAGTTAAATCTGACTTGACCACCACTACAGTGCTGTAAAATGGAAGCACACTAAGTGATTGAACCACTCTGTTTCAGGTGTGATGGGTCCAGGACATACTGAGGATGGTTTCGGCATGGCGTTTGGGGTAAACCACCTGGGTCACTTCCTGCTCACCAACCTTCTCCTGGAGCAGCTGCAACAGTGTGGTCCCAGCCGCGTGGTCACCGTGGCTGCACTTCTGCACCGCTTTGGCAGAGCTGACTTCCCTCTGCTGGCGTCCAAGAACGACTCGGTGTCTGCTCAGTCTACCTGGCACAACCTTCAAGCCTACTGCAACAGCAAGCTGTGTAATGTGCTCTTCACCAGGGAGCTGGCCAACAGGCTGGAGGGCACCAGTGTCACCTGCTACAGCCTCCACCCAGGTCAGTGCCTTCTACACATTTTATACAGGAATGTTGGGTGAGGCAACATATCCTGTGGCTGTTGTTTTCAAGGGTAACTACTGTTTTTTTTAAACCTGGACTAGGGCTGCACGATATTTTGTTTCATCAGCTACATCGCATGCGCGATAGTCACATCGCAGGACGTTGCAATGTGACTTTCACGAATTTCATTGAACAAACCACCCAAGGAAAACTGTATTTTTTTTCAAAAATAAAAAAACTCAAAATGCACTGTTCCAAATTATTATGCACAACAGAGTTTCAAAACATTTTATAGGTTGTAAAGAACTGAAAATGGTCATTTGCTGAAGTTGCAGCATTAGGAGGTCATATTTACTGAAATCAAAAGCTATTTCAATCAAACACATCTTAACAGGGCAAGTTACATGTTAACATAGGAGCCCTTCTTTGATATCACCTTCACAATTCTTGCATCCATTGAACTTGTGAGTTCATGGAGAGTTTCTGCTTGAATTTCTTTGCAGGATGTCAGAATAGTCTCCCAGAGCTGCTGTTTTGATGCGAACTGCCTCCCACCCTCATAGATCTTTTGCCTGAGGATGCTCCAAAGGTTCTCAATAGAGTAGTCACAGCGCTTACTTGCTTTGGTGTTTGTAAAGCATTAAAGTTCAACAAAGAATGGTTCACATAAGAAAAGTTCCTTTTTCATTTTTATTTTCTATGTAGATGCACTCCCTTACAAAAATCACCCCAGTAGTCGAGAATGATTTATTATTTCCAAATAGAGCTATTTATGTCATATTGTAAAAATTAGTCTTTTTTCATATCGCAATATATATCGCAATGTCAGTTTTTCTCCAATATCGTGCAGGCCTAACCTGGACCCTAGTTTCATATGTTTTTGTGTCTGATGGGAACAACAATCTTTGACATTGGTCCAGTATTAAGCGAGAGAAACAAGCTACAATACAAGTTAATAGGGCAATTGTGCAGCTTGTATTTACCTTCACAAAAGTTCTGTGTTTGCCACTGACAGGCTCAGATTAATATTCTAAGTGTCCGACAACATTATGGAAAGGATTTCTAAGGAGGTCGACCTTTCTGTTAAAGAGTAAGATCATTTTTTTAAACATAAAAACAACCGCGAAATTTCATTCGCTAAAGCCACCAGACTCCATGCAAATAAATAGTAATTTTAGCGTCGTAAAATACACTTCATTCAAAGTCGACAGAAACAAAATAAAACTATGAAAAGCCGTTTTGGGTCGTCTTTCCACTTTTCCAACCACTACAACTCTAGTTATGGTTGAAATAAAAACACATAGTTTACCGACACGTGAAAATACGTTGGCTCTATGCACGCTAAAAGTATTGTTTTTTTTAAATGGAGTCTGCTGGGTTTAGCGCTAGAGATTCTGGACGAGACGAGTTGAAACTTGCAACCACTTGCAATGCGCTGGTCTGCAGCGTTCTGAAACCTGTCACGGTACAGATCCATTTGACCGTGCGACGCTGCTGTCGCGCTCCACTCTATTCCTATGGGTGACGTCAAGCGACTTCAACGTGCACGCAAAGCATTCCGGGAAGGCGGCGCTGCATTTGAAAAAATGCTGCGCGTCCAAAAGCTGGCCGATGCCCATCTTTATGCAAATGAATCCGTTGAACGCGCTGACTATCCAGTAGAAGTAGACGAAAATCTTTCAAACTGACCTTTGTCGATCTGAAATGAAGACAGATTCAGCACCTGCATGGCCTATTTCTCGCTTAAAATGTTTTCAGAAACACGTTTCGGTGAACTATTTTCGCAAAATACTAGATCGTATTCTCAACGAGCCGCCATGACACTCTGTTGAAATTCTCGAGAAGCCAGACCCACGTCACGCGTTCGTCCAATCAGCTGCCGGTCAAGGGCGTGGAGCATCAACCATGGATGTATGACGTGGCGACACCACGCTTCAGTCATGTCGGACAAATGGATCTGTACCGTCAGTTTACATCAATGAGACGGTGTATCATCTCCATAGCAACGACTCTCTGTACTTCCGTTCTAACTTCTGCCTTTTGGCTTTTTTGTAGCTGGATATAATTTGTAGCGTCTTAAAAGAGGGGATAGTGATTGTGAGAAACTTGCTTTTCTGATAGTGATGAAATGGTAAGAACAATGCTTTATTTCTCTGAATCACTGCTGTATTATCACACTGCTCCCTCTCTTCAGTCACTCTATAGCTCGCTCCTTCACATACCGCGCTCGCCGCTGCTCGTTGAGCCTCCGTCTAAAACAAAGCCCAGTTCAGACCAAAGATTCGCGACGAGACGAAACCGTCGCAGGGAAAAGTTTCAGCGGTCTGAACTAGTCCGTCTCAGCTCAACTCAAGCCAGCTGAAGGTTTCGCCGCGACTCAGCCGGTCAAGTCGCAGAGGCTGGTTTTAGAACGTAAGAGACGTAACCTGTTTCGACAGCCAATAGAGAAGTCCGCTGGAAAAGTCAGCTATAAACTACAAGAAATAAAATGATCCATAATCAATTATATTTTCATGTCACAGACAGCTGAAGTTTTAGCCTCAACGAGCGCCCAAAAGCACGGTAACGTTATACGGTCAAGAGATGGAGAGTGACCGAAGAGAGGGAGCGCCCGGCGGCGCTAGAACAAAGCCGTGAATCGGAGAAATAAAACGTGTTTTCGCCGATTCATCACTAGAAATGTAACTGTAGCAAGCATCTCAATATCACTAACGTTATCCACTTTCACATTTTAATGAAACAAATTATATATCCAGCTACAAATAGCCTGAAAGTCGGAAGTTAGAACGGAAGTTCAAAGAGGCGTTGTTATGGAGATGATACACCGTCTCGTCTCGTGGCGTTGGTGTGAACTGGCAGGTTTCAGAACGCTGCAGACCGGCTCGTCGAGAATCTTTGGTCTGAACTGTGCTTAACTCATAGATATAAAAACAGTTAGTTGTAGCTGAATCTGAGTCGTAGGCGATGCCATCAGCTGGCTTGAGTCGAGCTGAGACGGGCCGGTTCAGACTGTTCCAACTTTTGCGGCAACGTTCTAAAAACGGTTTGGTCTCGTCGTGAATCTTTGGTCCGAACGGGGCTTCAAAGGTCAAGACGTAGCAGGAAAGCATTTTCATTTTCCCCATTTCTTCTGTTGCACCTCTGACCACACCACATAACAGCATCATTTTTTAGCTGCTGGTTTTTAATACTAACAAGAGATGACAACAATCTGACAGACGTTATGGCTTTATTCAGACATGACATGGTGACAGTGATGTGGAACGAGACGCAATGCTCGCACGATTTTGGCACCCGTCTCCAAGGTTATTATAGTTTTGCATTTTTCATTAGTTTTTGTATTTTTTTTATTTTGTTTTCAAATTCAGTTTAGTTTTAATTAGATTTAAAAGTGGTTTGCTAGTTTAGTTTTCTATTATTTTTTTTTGAAAATGCTTCGTTTTAGTTTAGTATTAGTAGTTTTAGTGTTAGTTTTAGTCTTTTTTTGTAATATGGGTTATTTGTCAGGGCCAAAATTCAAAAAGGTCAGAAAACATATTGTGTAATAATAACTCAACAAAAACATCATACAATTTCAGAAATATGTGTACACAATGTATTCAACAATAACACCGGTACATAAAATGTAGCCTATATGGTCATAAATATGTAAACAGTCGCTGTATCGCCTCGTAATATTCGTGTTCTGTGGGAAAGTACCCATGACAAAAACAAAGGTTCGTAAAACAATATTGACGTGATAATTATTCACACGAAAGAAACCCCAGTGTGTAAAGGCCTTTATTAATAAAATGGACAATACCTTTCATAGACGGGTTTATTTGCTCCACAACTATAGCAGTAGTTGCTCATACTCTGTTGTTGCTGGGGTATTATGGGCCAGTATGGCTGCCACTAGATGCTATTCTGTCAGATAACAGTAACCATGGAGCACTTCAGCCAAACCTCATATGTTTGGGTCATGTGTTCTTCCAGGAGTGGTCTCCACAGAGCTGTGTCGCAGTATGAGCCTCTGGCAGCAGCTCCTCCTGAAGCCCTTGGCCAAGCTCTTCTTCCTGGATCCAGAGGGGGGGTCCCAGACCACCCTGCACTGTGCCCTGCAGGAGGGCCTCGAGCCGCTCAGCGGACGCTACTTCTCCAACTGTGCACTGCAACAAGTGGGAGCCAAGGGACGGGATGACGCCCTGGCTAAGAAGCTGTGGGAAGTGAGTGAGAGGTTAACCCGTTTGTCGTAACAGACTAAATCCTAATCCAGAGAGATCGCTCGGTGCCTTATCAGAGACCTCTACAGGCCTCCAGTGTCAGTGTCTTATTGTTGGTCTCGATCAGGAGTGTAGTGCTGCCGGAGCGCACCGGCATGACGCCCCGCCACTTTTTTCTCTCCAAGTGAAGAAACAGAATATTCTTAGTTCTTAGTAATATTTTTTTAAGTGCTTGAAGATCCAATTATAAACAAATAGTGCTACACCCATGGTCTCAGACCTATATGTGCTATAGTCTGATACATATATCAGGTAGTGAACATAAAGGAGTGCAGTGTGTTACTATTTCTGTTATCTGCATAACCTTACATATGTGCCTACTGTTGATTAAATAACCACAAAGATGTCATGATTGCATTTTCTTACTGAAATGTTACTCCGGCCAGTATGAAGAAGATAACTGCTTTCAATAAATGCTCCATCAGACCAGAAAGTGGCCCAGCTAATATCCCTCCGGTACTGGAAATACACAGTGCTGGCAGCTTGGTGATTACTTGCTGTCTTTGGTTTTAACTGGACAATACTTTAGCACAGTTAATTTATGGAAATATATATAGGGTTGGGCGATATGGAGAAAATCAAATCGCACAATGTTTTTGACCAAATACCTCGATATCGATACCGCAACGATATTGTAGTGTTGACTATTGGTGCTTTCACAAAATATTTACACAATGAGATTTTTGATAAATAATCATCAGTAATGTGGCTATAATGACTAAGTGGGTAAAGGCAAGTAATAGAACAGTTACAACAGTCTGGTAAGTTCAGAAAGTAACATAACTTTACTGTAATGCAGCCTTTAAAACCATTAAAAGACAACACTTATGCCATATTAAGATATTACGATATCCAAAATCTAAGATGATATCTAGTCTCATATCACAATAGCGATATAATATCGATATATTGCCCAGCTCTAGAAATTTATACCATCTACTTCTGTCTCACAACTGTCAGCAAACCATGCCACATTTCTTGTGGAGTAGGTTATACTATGACAGCACAGGCACTGTAATGTGATTGCTGATAGGTCAGACTGCCAAGACAGTTTGGTCAAAGGTACACATTTACTACACCAAAGTTGAAATCGACATTAAACCTCAACACAGATTGTCTTAACAAATCCTCTGATCTCCGGACGTGTTGGAAGCTATTCCTCCTCACGTCCCCCAAACCCTGTACTGCCGTTTGCAGTTCCTCTGTGTGAATGTCCGCAAGACTACGGAGCTGATGGTGGACTTTTGGGAAGACGCAGGGAAGGAACTACCAACCTGCCAGGATCAACCGAGGGTGGACAGCTTCAGGTCCCTCGGTGTCTACATCACAGAGGATTGTCATTGTCCTCTTGCGTCAATACCTTGGTGAAGAAAGCCTGTCAGCATCTCTACCCCTTCCGATGCCTTAGGCTACATCTACACGGCTACGTTTTAATTTTTAAGCAGCATTTTGAGACTAAAAGATCTCGTTTACACAAGAGTTTTAACTCCAGTAGCATCTCTGTCCATATTAACACGTCTGACAGCACATATCAAATGACCATCCACATATACACTGGGTATGTGTGTGCCGGCATAAACGGGAAGCAGATTATCTGACGTTACTCTGCGGTTGAAAATCATGGATGTATAAGTGCAATATTTTGATAAAAGGCACCATTCACCAAGACTTTGGAGGACATTTTTTCAAAAGTCGTGTTCATTATTGTTCTCTGTGTGATTCCAATACATTTCTGTTTTAGTCTTTTTTTTTTTGTCTTTATAGTCCCATACCAATATATACATTCATGTGACATCCCTGCAGCATACATATCCTGATAGCCCAGGTCGTCCTGAATTTATTTTTTTCTATAACTTGATTGTGCCTTACAAGTTTGACAAGCATTATTACACAAGAAGACCAAGTGACCCAAAGATTGGGAAAAAATGCCCTTTAGACCTTAAAATATGTCACTCAAAAAATCACATCACTCAAAAAACAAACAGAATGTATGCATAAATCAGTGAATTATATGGGAAGTGACTATTAATTAGTAGTATTAGTAGCAGGTAAACTTGGATAAAACAGATTGAAAAGGTATTGTGGTTCAAGTCCGCTGTTAACCAACGCAAGGAAATGTATTTTTTGTATGGGAGGTTTGGGTAACGTCTTGTGAAAGGTGGGGTGTGCCACCCTGTGGAGGGACTGGAAAGTCAAGAGATGGACTTGAAATAGGATTGGATACTCATTGCAGAAAGAAACAAAACATTAGATAGTAAGGATGACACAAACAAGCAATAAGATGTGTTCGCCAATGAGACACTCCCAAATGAGTAAATGACAGAGTAAGTGCAGATATGTGATATTATGACTTGCAGCTCTATGGTGAATTGACAGATGACCGACAGCAGGGCAGCCTCTCCAGTCTGCCAAGAGATCAACCAGCCATGCTGGGCAGGAAAGACGGAGCAAAAAGCCTAAAACTGTAAAACAGAGACCAAGGCTGCATCTCATGGCCCTTATGTGATAGCTCCTCGACTCCTCGGTCCTCTGCTGAACCGGACGTTGTTCTGTCTCTCCTCGGTGAAGGCCGTCTCAAAGCTCTTATTTCTGGGCCGAGGACTGAGGAGGGATCATCGAGGAGCTATAGGCGAGGATACACGAGAGCAGCCTTCCAGGAAGCCGTGCAGCTGAAGGAGTTGCTAACTCCGCCCGTACAGCTGACCTATTCATGTGACGCTACAGAGGAAAAGACGTCTCATCCCTCTAAAACACATTTGCTTGTTTCCTCTCTCCTCCCGTGATTTCCTCGCTTCTCTCCCGTGCCTCCTCGGTGGGGGGGACTAAAGCATGATTTATACTTCTGCCTAAAATCTACGCCGTTGCTAAGTACGTAGAGTACGTGGAGACACGAACCTCGCCTGACCCTACGCCGTAGCCTGACGTGCACTTCTCGAAAAAATGTAACGTCGCGGCGACGTATGGCGCTCGGCCTTGGCTGGGTAGCGTTGCATTTCCCCGACTCATTTCCTGGTTCTCCTTCTCCATAAACAACATGAAATCAAGGAGAGGGTTAACTTTTCCTGCTCCAGATTTCCCACCGTGGTCAGAAAGCACAGGGGAGACACTTTGTTTCTCTCACTAAGACTCTAGAGTCGGTACTCGCTCCGAAGCTAATCGCCGTCACTCTCACTTTCTCCCTCGTTCTATCACCCACTCCCCACACACACACACACGCCGGCTCGACGCACACATCAACGCACAAGTACAAACTTCAGGCCACTTACGTAGTCTACGGAGAAAGCTCTGCGTGGAGACTCCGCTGAACCATAAATCAAGCTTAAGATGCGAGGAAGGGAGGCAAGTGGAGGACTCGAGGAGGCAATTTAAGGGCTATGAGATGCACCGCAACACCCATGAGACCTAATTTTTTTTGTTTTAATAAACGTTTAATTTATGCAGCGTTCCAGGCAACCCGTAACTCATCTTTTCACAACCTTCTACCCGTGAAAGTGCTCTGGAACGGCAGTCAAACCCGTAACTTACTACTCGTGAACTCGTACCAAATCGTTGTACTCCCTGTTCCAGTTTTTGACGTCACACACACAAACAACAATGGCGACCCCTGTTGATGCTGTACACACGCCGGTGATTAACAGTGAGAAATAGAAATAAATAGACATAAATAGGCAACGTAAAGTAATTCCGCACATTGTATTCAAAACAATACACATACGAGTGTGTACTACTACAGGTTATGTTTATTAAATGAAGCCCAAAATATGTCGCCGACTAGAAATCGCTAATATCAGCTAGCGCTAGCTAGCGCTAGCTAACGTCAACGTTAGGTAGTCGGTAGCTAACGTCAACGTTAGGTAGTCGGTAGCTAACGCTAGCTAGAAGGGTTCGTGGTTACTTTGCCTGGAAAGCTACCAAGTCGTGAGTCGTGACTTGAAGTCGTAACTTACGGGCTAAAAATCGTGTCTGGAACGCAGCATTACACTCAAGAGTTCATTGAGAAGCAGCCGTCACTTACAGTGACATTGAGTAATTACAAAGACAACAACTAAACAACACATAAAAGAATAATTAAGATAAAAAGACAATAAAACTTTAAAACTTTCTGAATTGAAAATTGATGAATACAATTTGATAAATAAATTAGGATAATACGGATACAAAAGAAAGTACAATGATGTAAAGAAAGTACAAGTAGAAGTTAGAAGGTTTAAAACCATATTTCTAAATTGTCCAAAAGTTCCAGGACTAAAGTTAAAAGTATTTTATTATTATTAAGTTAGATTCTAAACTTGTTTTGCTAAATTTGATTTGTGGGTTTATGTACTTTTTATAGCAGAGTATGTATAAACACAATCCTTATTTTATTTCACTCTATTTTATGTAATTTATTTTATTTTCTCTTTATTTACTTACATGGAATTATTATAATGTTTCTATCTGGTCCATTGTCAGGGAATGTTCTGTTGCTTAAAAAAATAAACAGTTTAAAAAAAAGAAATTGTAACATGAATGAAAAGCCGAGCAGAGCAAGTCTGTTAATGTCCCTCTGAGTAACAGAGAAGTTGTGTAAGGTAATGTGCTAGTGTCCCAATAAGAGCCTCATAGATAAAGAGATACCAGTGAGTATCACGTCTCTCTCGGAGACACTTTCATATAAAATACCGGTTATGCTAGACCGGTTATGACTCTCAAGTTGGAGTGATAGACTGAGTCTAGAGATTTAAAATTTGAAAATGATGCATGTCTATGAATCACATCACCATAGTCCAAGTCTGACATGAACACTCAACTGTATTTATATAGCACCTTTTATGCAAGCATGCAGCCCAAAGTGCTTCACAGAACTAAATTAAAACAAGGAACAAAAAGAAAACTAGACAAAAAAAGAATAATGCAGTTTGTTTAAAGCAAGACTAAAAATTACAGAGCATACTGGTAATACTCTGAACATAAAATAAACACCAGGGTTAAAAAAAAGGATATAAAAAAACAATGATTATCACTTTAAACTAATGCTATAACATTCAAATTAAAAGCCAGATTAAAAAGAGCATTTATCAAACATGCATTAACACTTACATTCTCGCATTGAATTGCATAATACATACATTTATGTGTACAGTATATTACCTTATTTATAATGTCATGTCTGTCTCAGAAGCTGAAGTATCCTAAAACAACTGAAAGACAGAATCTACTGGAGCTTGTCTGTGCCCAGTGTGTCCACAGGGGGGCAGTAGCGCAGCACAGCTCCAACAGCAGGAAGGCCAGTGTGTCTTTATGCTGTGCCGTGGCCATTGTTGCTTGGAGCAAGGTTGTTGAGGACCTTAACCCAGCAGACCTATGGATTCTGTTCATTATGAGCACTGATTATTAACACGGGTTGGCATGAAAGCTGGGGCAGTTGTGTGTGTGTGTGTGTTAAGAGAGGTGCTCTTGTAATTACTCAGTAGGACATTCTTTTGCACAGGCCTCTCCTTTAACCGCAGTGTTGGTGGGGAGGAACACACTTCCACGATCGATTCCTATCTCCTCCTGCCTTCAACTTTCCCTCTTTCACCACCACCCCCCGCCCCCCCGTCTCTGCTGCATGCTGAAAGGACCTGTGGTAAACTTGAATCCTCATTGAGAAACAGCTTTAGTGACCATATTTTTTTTAAAATCCAGTAACAGCACTGCCCTCCCCAGCAAACAGTTACAGGGGGGAGGTCATTAAAGGGTAACTTCGTTTTTTTTTCTTCTTCAACCTGGACTCTATTTTCCCATGTTTGTATGTCTATGTGGGAACAACACTCTTTGAAATTGGTCCAGTATTAAGCAAGCAGTTGGCAGAGACAAAATAAGCTACAATGTTAATGTTAATGGGAAATTGCGCAGCTTTAATTTCCATTCACTAAAAGTGCTGTTTTTGCCCCTGACATGCTTAGATTGTTATTATATATATATAATATAATATAATATAAGGCATTTGAGAAGGAAGGAGTGGTAGCATGCAAGCCCCCAAATTGACACTTGTCTGAGAAATGGAGTTCCGGATAATGTTCAGCTAAAATATACAATGACTGAGGAAGCGTAGTGACGAGTCCATAGCAACCAGTGTTGAATTTGTTACCCAGTGTCCTTTGCTGAATGGTCTCAATGTTTTATTGTTTTATTTCATGTGAATACTAGTTTACTAGAGGAGTAACTTAGCATTTGAAGTAACGCAGTAATGCAGGAAGTGTGTATTTAGTTTCCATGCTTATTGTGTTTCCACAACTATGTTTGTGAGTAAATCTACTGAAATGGCCACCACACCATAACAGAGGAGTGGGATGCGTAAGATGAGAATGCAGAGATTTTATCACATAAGTCATGGCTGTAAAAAAAACAATGGTTATCTGTATATTTTTGCATATATATAATGGACCAACAGGTCCTGATGCTCTGGACAGAGACCAGTGAAGGCTATTACAAGCACTTTTCCGGTGATGGCTGAGCGTTACTGCACAGCCTCCAACTGAGAGACACAACGTAAATGTGCCGTGAGCAACCTTTCTGAAAGTTGGAAGTCTTCTGGTAGCTGTGCCAAGAGAAATCTCAATCATTCCGAATCTTGCAGCGACGGAGAGCGTAGGTATATGTAAGGAGATGACATAGGCACAGGCTAATTAGTGCTAACTAAAAATGAACATTGTGTAAAGCCGAATTAAAATATCACTGAAGCACGTCAAGCTTGAGCTACCACCTACGGAGCTAAGCATAGTAGTACAGTTAACGTGATGCTAGCTAGACCACCGGCCCTCGGGGGACGGGGGAGAGATGAATGTTCGGAAATAAGAGCGGTGGCCGGAGCGGGCAGCAGCGGTGGCCGGAGCAAGCAGCAGCAGATGCGGCGGATGGAGCGAGCAGCTGCAGCGGCCGTAGCGGGCAGCGGCCGGAGCGGGCAATCACGAGGGGACATCCTCAGCGGTGAAACGCGAACGGGGGCTGGAGTATAACCTAGCTAGGTGGAAAGCTAACGCTAGCTGGCCAGCTGTTCCATCAATCCTGCTTGCAAGAGCCTGCTCATTAGACAAAAACTGGACTACATCCAACTTCAACGAAACTCCCAACGCAAGTTCAGAGACTGCTGTGTTTTTGTTGTTGTGGAAACAACAGTGTACCGGACTATCCAGCCTGTTTCTCTGTTGCCGGGTAAGAGTGGAGATGGGCAGTGTTAACACGGACTTGTGCAGAAATGAGCTGCTCATTAACCGGTGATCACTGGACGTCAGTGAGTAATCAACATTATTTAGGAGTTACTAAACACTATATTGACTCTGGTAAGGATAGGGATTTTTAGTTTTTTAGTTAGGTAATTTTTCTTTTGTTTACAGTAAATAAATAACTACAAATCTTAAAATCAAGTTCATAAAGTAAACTTCTTTGCATTCATTTGATTCCCAATCAAGATACACTGGTAAAAACTGCTTTTGATTGTTAATATGTACTTAAAAACTTTTCTGAAATGCAAAATAATAGCACTTTAATCATGTGATAAAATATGTGATTAATCGCGATTTAAAGCTACAGACACAGAAATGGCACATACTACAGTTTTTCATGATCGCTATGACAATTTTTTCAATACTTTTAACAACTTTCCTAAACTCTTAACGCACCAACACACCTACAACACACCATTGGCAAAACAGTTAATTTCATGCTCAAAATCACACATTGTAAACTAAACTCCAACACTGATTTTCAAAATACAATAATTCACTAACACAATACACTGTGTTTACCAAAACAATGCAATCATGTGTCTAAGTCAAATAATTCTTCCAAAACACTAACACATGTTCTCTCCCACCAGGAACATTTAGTCAATCATAGAACAATGTCATACAAAACACTAACATCCCATGGAATTACAGAAACTGCATTATTTTAAATGTGTCAGGTCTGCCCTTACACACATATATAGTGTATCGATCATAGATTGTGTTTTGGACTGCAGTTTCTCTTGAAGCCTCTCTACATTTTTGTTTTGTTGGGTTTAGTAAATGCATGCATATATTTTTTTTTTTTTTTTTTTAAAGATAATTTTTTGGGCTTTTCTGCCTTTATTTGACAGGACAGCTAGTTGAGAAGTCGGATTTGCATTGCATTGAAGTATATGTGCGCCTGCTCTACCCACTGAGCCAGCCCAGCCACCGTTTTGTTTCTTTTGCTGCAGAGATTCAATACAAAGAAATTAATGACCCATCTCAGAGTAGCTTTATAGAATGTGCAGTTTATGAAAAAAAGGAGACAGAGAAAGAATTGTCCTGGTACTCCTCTTCCTCTCCCTCGTGAAGGCATTTTTCTTATTTTCTGTGTTCATCTACAGTATATTGTTCAAATAGGTCCTCTTTTACTGTACTACCATATGATCATGCGATTGAAAGAACCTCAACACCTGAGTGGTGTGTTTCCTAGAAGGGAATCAGCTGTGATTGATCTATTTGCATAACTTCAATCAGCTGTTTCTCAATAAATGCATGTATAAAATGCAGGGGATATATTTGTTTTTCAATTTACAATATGAGCAGCTGTTCTCTTTGACTTTAGCCTTTAAGTTAGGTTAAGAACATGTTGTTATCTGTTCTGACATACAGTGTGAAAGCATTTGTAAATTTGGCAGTAAAGATCCATTGTTTTGGTCTTGGTGGAGCTTGTGTGTAAAAGAAGTTCAAGCATTTAAAATGTGTGTTAACTGTATGCATTTTGTGTCAAAGCAACAAGAAATGTGTTAATTGTATAGCCTACACAGATGGATGTTGTGCTGTGTTAAGAGTTTAGGACAGTTGGTAAAAGTATTGAAAAAAGTGCCATAGCGATTGTAAAAAAGCTGTAAGTAAACCTCACTGTGGGACTGGCTCTAGTGGCTGTAATTCTGCACCGAGGCTGAATTTTGGGAAAGAGACTTCAGATACAGTATTAGGGGACCACTAAGGCCTATATAAAAGCATCCAAAAAGCAGCATGTCATAGGACCTTTAATAATTTTTTAGGGGGGGGGATAACCCTCAGATGCGGTGGGTCCTGACCCCCACAGAAAAGTAAAAATGTGTTGCAGCCTCATTTCCTGAAGGCCCATTAGATAATAAAGCTGTCTTGTTGAAGGCCGAAGGTGTGCAGCTCAGGAGTGTGCGCTTCTCTTCCTTGAGCTATAGTTCATAGATGTTCTGTCAGTCCTGCTC
>NC_135857.1:7984070-7992180 GCF_031162955.1 Sander vitreus
AAGTGCAATATCGCTGACGGGCGCTGTGCAATTCTAGAGTTGGTTATATGCTCAGATAGAGCTTTAGAGACCCCTTATGGCTTAGTGTGGATTGAGGTGTTAAGTCTTCTATTACTCCCTATATGTAGTGAACAGTGGTATTTTGTTTTATTGGAGCTCATTGCTGTTTTATTGTTTGTATTGGGTCCTAACGCATAATAATAGCCTCTAAATTATTCCTGTGCATTTTTGCTATTTATATCAAGTGATTGTGTCGGTGCCATTGCACTTTCCCCCTAAAGTCGCTACGGTGTAGCTCCATGTTGGCGCTGTTGGCCTTTTCCTATTAGTGTTTTTGACTTTGTGAATGAACTCAATTTATATTTTGTAACTGGCCTTTCGTCCTGGTTCTTTCTGGACACGTACCTGTTTCCATCACTATACTAACACACGCTAACCGCTAACGTTACCACAGTATCGGGCAAGCAAAACAACCGTGTAGCCTGAATTGTTGATTTGGGACACCGCTTACGTGCTTTACAGGTGCCTTGCAATGGTATGTTTACGTTATGGAATATTCTTGTGATTAACTTTACCATCACCAGCTTCACAGTTATATGTTGGACAGTAAGATGATTCCCTACTTTTTTACAAACTGACAAGCAACCATAATGTGTAATGTACAGTGACAAGCTGCTTTTATTAAATTATTCTGTAGATCATGCAACAACAAATATTTGTATTCATCTACACATAAGCATAGACAAAGTTATAATCTTTACGGAAGAAAGACTATATGTTTCTGTTCAGCAACAGTAGCCGACAAACGGTGACTGTGATCTGGGTACAGAAGACCGTGAGGTTGCATTTAAGTGGTTGTTGCAGTAATTTTAAGCCGATAAAAGGTGACTGTCAGCCCGGTACAGAGCTCAGCAAGAGCATGAACTTTTATGACTGTCAACATAGCAGCATCTAGCAACTCTGCTGCGTTGTAGAGTAATGTCTGGCAATGCAAGACTAGCATCTAGCTAACATTGTGGGATATTGTGGAACATTGGGTCCAGCGTTCTCAACCTCACAACCCCGTAAACTTCAAGTCTAGGGAGGAGGGGCCGGGGGAAACGACCCTTCCCAGTATATTTTGAATTTGGACTACAATAACCATTTTAAACACTTGATGTCAGTATTACATAATGTTTCATTAATTCAGGTTGCTACTGATTTGTTCCTCATTCTTCCTTAATAACTACTCACAATTTTGGTTTTAGGTTCGCTAGCTAGGCCGAAGACATTGAGGCAAGATTAGATATGCTAAACTAGTTATTAATTTGCTCAGAAGTACATCACTGGTGGGGAACATTTTATTGTTGCCTTGTTTTATTTGTCTGTTTTGAACATTTGCAAAGAAAGTACATTTGCTGATATACAAATATGGTAACAGTGCATATTCATATTTGGCCCAAATTGAAATGACAAGCTTCTCCTGTGAACAAAGACCGATTTCAGATGTTGTGCCAAATCACTGCATAAAACTATCAGGCTCAGTGTGCAGGTGTTAATAGAAGTTTTAATCATGTTAATGCTTTTCATTTGTCTTGTAGGTGTTTTAATGATCTTGCCTGTTACCCACTGTGTCTGGAAACAACATGAAAGCAAACCTTTTAAAAGCCTCTTAAACATACATTCAGTCATAGCACTTAGGTAAATGAGCCCATTATCATGCCTTTTTGCAATTTGCAATAATCTAATGAGAAAATGCTGCTCGCTGAGCAAACTATAAAACAGCAACATACCAGAGAGTTACTGCTGTAAAAGCTATTAATTATACTGTCTTGTTAATTGTTATGGTAACAAATTGCCAATTAGCTGCACAAAAAAAATATTTGTGTGACATACATCCATCCAGTCACAAAAGCTTTATTTCCTGAGGACCATTGGTCCTTTACTGTGGTGCCAGTTCTTCCAAAAACAAAACATCCAATACATTTATTTGGGGGCTAACGTTAGCTTCAGTGTAGTGAAGCTTAATTTATTGTAGAATAACTGGTAACGTTATCTTAGCTCACTAACAGCTAAACTTTCCAATAGCTTGCCTTACACTAAGCAATATGACAACATGATTAACATAATCCAATAGACATCAAGAAAGAACCAAAGGCACTCGGCTTTGAGAAAATGTATTTTAAAATGCCTTTAATACATCTGGCACATTCTCAACCAGATTTTGAGATTATTATTCTAAGTGTCTGACAACATTATGGAAAGGATCCCTACAGAGATAGGCCTTTTTAAAACCTCTTTAAGACCTTTTTGTTTAACTAGAAACAGCTCTGTGATTGCTAGTGCTAAACCCACCAGACTCCATTTAAAAAAAAACAATACTTATAGTGTGTATAAAGCCAACATATTTTCACATGTAAATCGGTAAACTATGTGTTTATTTCAACCAAAACTAGAGTTGTGATGGTTGGAAAAGTAGAAAGACGACCCAAAACTGATTTTCATAGTTTTAATTTGTTTCTGTTGACTTTGAATGAAGTGTATTTTACAATGCTAATGCTACTGTTTATTTATCTGGAGTCTGGTGACTTTAGCGAACGCAATTTCACGGATGTTTTTATGTTTAAAAAAAGGATCTTACTCTTTAACAGAAAGGTTGACCTCCTTAGAAATCCTTTCCATAATGCTGTCAGACACTTAGAATATTAATCTGAGCCTGGCAGTGGCAAAACAAACACTTTAGTGAACACAAATACAAGCTGCACAATTGCCCTATTAACTTACATTGTAGCTTGTTTCAGTGACTGCCGGCTGCAGAGGTCTTGCTTAATACCGGACCAGTTTAAAAGATTGTTGTTCCTATCAGTCACTTAGACACAAAAACATAGGAGAATAGGGTCCAGGTGAAAAAAAAACAAAGTTACCCTTTATATATATTTTTTCTTGCGGACGAGTGCCTTGGTTTCTTCCTTGATGTCTATTGGATTTGTTCATGCCCCCTACCAAAAAGCCCTTTCTTTAGTTTACTAACACTAGTTCCAAGAAGCTCTCCAATATCTTACATTCTTCACGATTATCATTTACATTAAGTGAATCGCCACGGCTCAAATTGCCTGAGCTGGAATGCTAATGAATTTCTTTGAAATGAATGCTAAAAAAATTCAACTTGTCACCATAATTGGAAATTATGTGCAAGTGCTTCACAAGAAATTTGCCTCCGATCGGCCACATAGTGGCGCTGTAATTAACACTCAAAACGTGATTTTGAAAAGGGCACGCCCCTCCCACCGTAAGTCTGATTGACTTGAAATTCTTCACACAAGTCCAGCTCAATGGGCTCTACAAATCGAAGCCTCTTGGACCATAAAAGTACACCATTATGATAGTGTTTGCTAATTTGCATAATGTGAAAAACAGTAACACAAGTATACTATTGTCTACTTTTCTATTACTACTTTTACGTCTACTTTTTTATTTTTATTGCATTGTGGGACTTAGATACACATTTCTACTATAAATGAGCAAGATTGGTCAAAAAACAAGGACGGGGCTTAGCAGGAAATTGCCCATAACTCACAAACGGTTTGTCCAATCATAAATTTTGAGCTCAAACCATAAGGGGCGCCACAAATATGTAGCCCCAAAACCCGGTGTACAGAATTTCACCAAATATTTGTGCACATTTTTGGGGCGAGTATTACCCAATATCTGAAGTGTCACATTGATTGGTGCATGTGGGTGTGGCCTATTTAGCATTGCTAAATTATTCCTTTTCTCAAGTTGCTGTGGGCTGGAACGACTTAGAGACATGAAAATTATCACCATAACTGGAAATGATGTGCTTATGCTTCCCATAAAATGTAATTCTGCCTGATGGTGGCGCTGTAATTGAAGTCCAAAAAAGTGAAAACTTTGACAAGTCCAGCTTAATGTGTTATACAAAAAAGCCCCTTGGACCCTAAAAAGTCTGCCATGACAGATTTTTTGCTAATTTCCATAAAGTGAAAAACAGAGATATGAATAGACTTTTGTCAATTTTGGTTCTATCAACACCAACATTTATATAAAGCGTTGCCGGACTGAGATACACATTTCTGCTATCGATTAAAGAATCTTTGCAGAGGGCGGGGCTTAGCAGGGAATTGGCCATAACTCAAGTTGTCTGTGTTGGGTGGTGAAATGGTGGGACTTATTGAAATGCTGCATCAAGTTGTAGTGACTAAACAGATGTGTGATTGGTCTCACCCCTTTTTGCATACAGAATTAAACCAGCTGAAGTGACTTTGCTCAGCTTTGTGTTATTTCTTCCATTGTTAATATAAAAAAAATGGATCAGTGCAACTTTAAGAATGAATATCTAGGAATTCTAGGAATATGTGCATGTGTGTGAGTGTGTGTAAAGGGCTTTTCACATGGGGAGCAACACTTACCAACACTGCCAGCGTAGTCCCGTGGATCTGCGGGGTCTCGCTGCGCTCTTCATGTGAACAGACAGGCGGACAACGCTCAGCGAGTAAACGCCAGTCGATCAGTGTGTGGTAACTATGGTAAATAATCATTAGCAAATTTGTATGATAATCATAACTAAACTTAACGATTAATATACAACAACCGCTCCTAGTAGCCTATATACCATGTAGCCTACGGCAGTTCTACCGTTACGCGTGGTTTCTTTGTGGTGTTGCCGTACCCCAGCAGAAGCTGTTGAACCACTGCTCTGGGCAAGTCAAAAACACTGTACCGTCTCTTTTCAGATGTATTAAAAAATGGAAAACTAGAATGTAATACGAGTGATGTGTAGGCTATATCACTGTTGATTGTGGCCATTTTTGTAGTCTTATTAAAATGATCATTTTATGAATGGATATTGTCTCGCAGTGTTTTGCTAAGATTTACACAAAAAAGGGGACATGCCACATCTCTTAATAAGCCGTGCTTATACAGTAGTAGTTGTTAGATAAGGTTGTGGAAAAGAAATACTGGGAACCAAGCAATCGGCCCGATCCGAACACTGTTCCGAAAACTTAGAACTAACCGTCAGCATGCCCTACACATAACAGATATCTTAATATCTACTCAACCTCAAAAGTAATTTATAAGAATTGTTTTAGCATCAAGATAAGGAAAACATGATTTACAGACAAAGAAGGATCATAATGTGGTTTTGGAATCAAATCCCATCAAGAAGCTAGCCTGGTCCAGACTCTCGTACATTTCATTTGCACAGAAAGTCTGGCCACTCTCCATTGACAAGTGTTGACTTCCTTGAAGGAGGGTACTCTGTTAAAGTTTAAAACTATTGGATCTGCCCAGAGCCACTCTGGATCTGCCATAACCAATCGCTAATGTTTGGTCTTGATGTTGGCTTAGCATCGCTAGTGTTCGCCTTAGCCAACTCCTTCACCACTAACAGAGTGAGCTGGAAAATCAAACTTTTCCCGAACCCCGTGGGGAGGAGGGCCACAACATCATGGCCACTAACAAAACTCAGAAAAGATTGTTCTTGCTCGGACTTTAGCTTCGCTTGCATCTTTCTCCGCCGCCATTACAGAACAACAACTCAAATTACCGCACAACCTCAACGTCATCGTTCCCAGCCACTCCCTCTGTTCGCTGATTGGACCGGTAAAGACTGGCCGGAGAAAACCCGCGAATATTCCGCAAACCCAGACGATGTACTGAAGGAAAATGAAAATTGATCAGAAGTACATAGGAGGGCGGAGCCAGGCTAGCAAACCACATAAAAAGTCCTAATATCGCATGTGGAAATTCCTTAAAGATTAAAGAATGTTAGGAGCACTTTTATCATTTTTAACTGTCAAAAGTTCTAATTCTACATTAAAGGATTAAAGGTGCCTTTATTGTCATTGACAGAGGAATGAAATTTGTCTTCTGCATTTATATACATATCTAAGTAGATGTACATACAGTATGTCAGTGACTGCGAGACATAACCACTTTGAACAGACAACAATCTAAGAACTTCTGTTACATTTTCATCTTGTAGGGGTTTGAAGCATGTGGATGTAATGCCAATGCCAAGACAGTTTCCTCAAGGCTGCTGGTTTTCGCTGCTTTTTATTGAAAATTGATTGAGAAATTCAGCAGGAGCACCACTGTCGATTAGACACTGATTGTGGGGGATGATAATAGCCAAACATCCCGAGCTGGCAGTGACAGATCGAAGTCCGTTATCTTCGCAATTAACACCAATATATATATATATATATATATACAATAGCCTGCTTGAAAAAGTCTCCTTTTGTAGGCGTTGGGCTATTTTCCTGTGTAGTGCAGGAATCTGGCTTCCCTTGTGAGGTAGGCTTGTTTACACAGCTCACAGCCTGTCTTCCTTTCACTTGTGACATCTGAAATGAGGGCAGCATCATAGATTAGATGGACATTTATAATTAAGGGTTTCTTTGAAAAGTTCACTTTTAGTTGTAAGAGGTTGTTGTTTTGAGTTGGTTAAGGACAGTAAGCCAACACCCCTCCCACACACACACACACACACACACACACACACACACACACACACACACACACACACACACACACATGCAGTGTATGCTCTGTGTAACAAAAAGTTATCTTGGAAGTCGCAGTTCAAGGTTGTATTCTTCTGAGAACTGTCCGTTTCAAATGAAAGCATTCCAATCAATGGCCGTTATCAGTGGTTATCAGCCTCATAGATCTGGGTTAGAAAGGGCCTGCTACACCTACTAGTAGGTTCAGAAGGCCGTTACCTATTCACATGGTAACAGATCCCTTGGTGTTACTTTTTAACGCTCTAGGAGTCCTATTTGAATTCAGACAAAACTAACGTTACTTGGTTAGGTTTAGGAAAAGATCGTGGTTTGAGTTAAAGTTAGGGATGGAACGGTTCAAGTAAAAAATCGGAACCATTCGGTCTGCTAATCAGGGTTGTTGTCAGGGTCAGCGTCACCCTAACCCTAACCCTGGGACAAATGAGGAGCCGAGTGCTTCTGTCAGTCTCTGTCTGCTGTATGGGAGCATTAGGATTTAATGTTACCTGACAATGTTGGAAAAACAAGTGGTGGATAAATCAGGTGACTGTGTGCAAGCACTATGCAACAATTGTGGCTTATGCTAACGGCAATACTTCCAATATGATGGCGCATTTACAAAGATAGCGCATGGAGAGTGTCGGGTAGGAAACAACGACAACTCCTTCTCCCCCGCAGCATTGGGGTGGCAGTAGCTCAGTCAGTAGGGAGTTGGGTTGGGAAGGGTTGCTGGTTCAAGTCCTCATACGGACCAAAGTATGGTGGTGAACTGGAAGCTGGAGAGGTGCCAGTTCACCTCCTGGGCACTGCCAAGGTGCTCTTGAGCAAGGCACCGAACCCCCAACTGCTCGGGGCGCCTTTCCATGGGCAGTTCCCTCACTCTGACATCTCTACATTAGTGCATGTAAAGGTACTGAGCATGTGTGTGTAATTCAGGCCTGTGTGTAATAACAACAGAGTGAAAATATTGTAATTTCCCCTGGTGGGATTAATAAAGTATACATTATTCTTATTACATCATTATTATTATTATTATTATTATTATTTAAACAGCCTCTCCATGCAGATTCAGATGGGGAAACCCAATCCATAACTAAAGCATCGGGCGGGCTTAAAGCAAAAGATATGCTGTGCAGTGTTTGTTTGGGTTATGCTGCACTTAGTCAATGGAAGTACATTTACAGGATAATTGCCTGACATCCCTGATGTCCCTCAGCTTACCTTTCTGTGTGTGTTGCCGTTCTTAAACTCAGTTTGCTTCAGGAAACAACAACAACATTCAAGCTAGCAAGCTACACGCTGTAAATGGCAAGCTTTGAAGAAAATTTGGATTGTGCAATTCAATTTTATTTATAGTATCAAATCATAACAAGAGTTATCTCGAGACACTTTACAGAGTAGGTCTAGACCACACTCTATAATTTACAAAGCCCCAACAATTCCAGTAATTCCCACAAGAGCATGCATTTAGTGCGACAGTGGCGAGGAAAAACTCCCTTTTAGGAAGAAACCTCGACAGACCCAAGCTCTTGGTAGGCGGTGTCTGACGGTGCCGGTTGGGGGTGTGATGAACAGTGGCAATAATAGTCACAATAAAGATAATG